>NW_025920104.1:5774710-6074710 GCF_902686445.1 Sciurus carolinensis
ATACCCTTTCAAAAGAGTAACTGACAAGTGTTTTCTCCCAATCTGCACGTTCTCTCTTCATGCTATTATTTTTTTATTAAAATATTTTTATTTTTACCGACACATTTTGATTCATTGTACACAAATGTGGTAAAACTTTTCACTTCTATGGTTGTACACAATGTATATTCACACCATTCATGTAATCATACATATATATAGGGTAATACTGTCTGTTTCATTGTACTGTTTTTCCATCCCCACCCCCTCCCACCCCTTTTTCCTCTACACCATTCAAAGTTCCTTCATTCTTCTCTTCCCCTGCCACCTTCCATCATTATATATTGTCATGCATGCTCTTCTTTCACTGTGCAGATATTCAATTTGAGGTGATTCCATTGATCAATTCTTGGTTTTACATCTTCAGTTTGAGGAGCAAAAACAGACCTAAAATTCATATGTAATAATAAAAGACCCAAAATTGTCAAAATGATACTGAGAAATAAAAGTGACATGGGTGGCCTCACAATAAATGATTCAAATTGCACTAAAGAGCTATAGTAAAAAAAACAGTAGGTTATTGGTATAAAAACAGAAATGGATACTGATGGAATATAATATAAACACAGAGACAAATAAACATACAGTTATCTGGTTCTTAACAAATTTTCCAAAAAACATATGTCGGAGAAAAGATAGCATTTTAAACCATGGTGCCGGGTAAACTGTGTATCCGTATGTAGAAGAATGAAAGTAGATCCCTATCTCTTACTCTTCCTAAAAGTTAATTTAAAGTAGACTAAAGACCTAGGAATTAGACCAAAAACATTGGAAGTGCTAGGAGAAAATATAGGGTCAACACTCCAACATACTGTTGGCATACAGGCACCTTCCACTTCATTTAAATGTGTAAATTGAAACTTCATTTTATTAATTCCCTTTATGTTTCCTGCTTTATGATCCAGTTTCTTTGGTCATGCAGACTACAAGTTTGAGAAGAAAACAATAATTTTATGTTTTCTTCATAGGAAATTCCTGATTTTCTAATTAATTTCTGTGTATTGCCTTAAAAACCCAATTCAATACACATAAACTTATAGCCAAGCCTCTTAACCCAAAGAGGTAGAATTTCATTTCTATCACTTTATTATTATCAACATCACCACTCCTACTACCATTACCAATAAAAGAGGTTGCTGAGTAAGCAAGAGAGGTGGCTGCATATAGTTTTTTTCAAACCATATTTCATTATTACCGTCCACCCAGGGAATTGTTTTAGACATTTTTTATCTACTTATCCCCACTTAACAGTGGAATGTGAACATTTTAATATTATAGATGTTGTCTATATCTGTGTACATACTATAGTCCTTTGGAGGCTCCCAAATCATTGAAATATCTTTGACAATTTTGCCCCAAAGTACCTGTATTGAGACCCTTCTTTATGATGCCACATCTGCTGAGAATGCAAGGTGTATTGTGATTAGGGGAAATCTGAAAATCCCTTCCTCCTCCGTGGATCTCCTGGTTCAAGCCAAAATAATCTGTCATAAGGCAAAGTTCAGCCTTAATGGGACATCTACAGAGCTAACCCAAGTACAGATATGGAGTAGTGGTCAGGTCTCTACACTTAGAAGGACATTTATACCTTGCCCATGCTCCCTATCTTAGAGAAATTCATTTTTCTACCCTTCTCTATCTTCAGAGGTCCTCAACTTTCTGTGAGGTACAAGTAATTTCAACCATCCATGAATTATGTTTTCATAAAAGATAAAAGAATCACTGACATCAGGCAGCTTCTCCTTCCAGTCCTGCCATGAACCTCCTCTCAGGAAAGGGTAAGGGGCTCCAAACCGAGCTCCCTGCTGAAGGATGAACTCAGGGAAAAATTGTTAACCCTCATAACGGAATGTGTCCTGGCATACTTGCTACAGATTGGCCACCAGAAATTCAAGGTGCTGAGAAGGCAGTTTCTCTCTGGGACCCTGGCAGTGATACTGGTGAATAAACTCTTAGACATCTGGCTCTTTGGTTACAAGCAAATGTTTTGTAGTCACAGTCTTCCATGAATACCTCATCCAAAGTGTTGTTATGAGATTAATTCCAGGTACTAATATGAGGACCCTAGAGCTAGAGACCCTAAATAATCTGTTTCATAAATTTGGCCATTTTTTTTCTTAGGAAACTTTTGTAGCCCTTGGCCTGCTGAGTCAGCCCTTAAATTAGATTTCAGGTCTGATTCACCTTAAAATTCTTTTCTAAAACTGCCATTGAATCTTCCATTTTTGTGGAAACACAGCTTCTGTTTGAAGATCATTCAAGTTATTAATCCATATTAATATGGGCTTCAGAAAATGGATAACATCATTTGGAACCAAAACTGTATGCCAGTGTCTATTTCCCCCTAATGCTGCCATTAGCAGACATTAACAGATTTTTTTCCTGTGTCAGTGTGATTTTTTTTTCCAGAAGTGACCCATTGGAAGAGTAGTCTCAGATGCTCATAAAAACTTAGAGGTTCAGTGTGTCTTTCCCCAAAATTGCCATATTTAACAAATAAAAAATATATAGAACGTACACCCAATTTTGAGTTTTAGATAAACAAAATGATATTGCATGTGAATAAAAATTATATGCTGTTATATGGCATAGAAAATTAGCTGGGTTAAATGTAATCTTGTGGCCTTATATATTTGGGCCTTTTTGAAGGAGAGCAAAGGTGCTTTAATTAGTTGCCCTACCTGTTCTCAGGAGATGACAATACCAGTTGTCATACTTTGAGGGAGTTCTCTTGATGTTCCAGATGGTTGGAGCTTCCAGATTAATACATCACCAGATAACAGCAACCATGTGGATCATAAAAGGTTCAGTTGGATCAAGTCAACACAAATTCCTGTGAGATAATCAAAATTAATTTTTTGGGTTGTTTGTTAAGGAGAGATATAAACCCAACACACAGGGCTTTGTGAACTTCTCCTCTTGTAGTCTGTTACCATTGACTGAAATGGGGATTCTCTTATTCTTGAAAAGTGGAAAAGGGGAATTTGTTATAAATTCAACTGTAGTTTACCTGAGATTTTATGTGTGAGTTTGCATTTAGAAACAGTTCATCAATTGGTTTTTAAAGGGATTTCTATGGGAAAGGTTTAAGGTTTTTACTCTACCCTTAGAATTTATGAAGTAATTTCAATTCCCATTTATAAGATGATCCTTCAAGTATAATTATGCTTGTTAATGAAATAAGATAGTGCTTCAGTAAGTAGCTCTGAAATCCACAAAAAGCCATATTCTTTGAAGTCTGTATGATGTGTGTGTAATAAGAATGAGAGTGTTTTTTTTTTTTTTCACATCAAGAACTATTCCTCAAAGAATGTGTCCTAAAATACTTTGTTCTGCTGCTGAGATACCCTTTGGCCAGGAAGGCACTTTCCTTGAATACATATAGACAGGACTCCTTCTGGAAATACCAGGTATGTACGCCTTTCAGTTCATGGCCTTTGTGGTTATGCTGATGCAAAACAGCTGGGTGTATGAGTCTACTCAGTGCTATGGTTTTTTGATATGAAGTCCACTTGTCAGGTAATTTAAGTCATATTCTCATATGTAGATTATACTTATCTGTTTTTGTTGTAAGCATTTTCATATATTCATATTTAATTAATGGAAATTTTCATATATAAGGAATAAAGTCAGTATATTGATTTCAATATAATTTTTGTTGTAATCCTTACTTAGTTTAGAACCAAGACTAAGAATAGGGTGTGTTTGGGGAGGATCTTAAAGATTCAATACTTTGGAATCAAGACCAGAGAAAATCTGGGGAGACAATGTCATAGGAGGTGAGCTGTGGACCTATTGTTAAAACATCCCTGAGGGAAGACCAGAACATATGCTGGACAAGGCAAGATTACAACCAAAAAATTTGAAGGGAGAAAGCCTAAATGGTGCAATTCCTGTTTTATCTTCCCAACTCTTTTATTAGATGAGTGATTTCCATGATGGAGAAAGAATGAGTGTGTAGAGACTAGATGTGTTTTGTCATGGATCCATTCCACGTAACAGAATGTAATAGGAATGCAGGTAAGCACTCCCAAGGATAATCCAATATATGATTTGAATGCCTGCATAAGTTTCAGCTTACTAAATAATATTTCAGTCCTGCTTTTTTGAAACAATCTGAGATTCCTTAAATGATATTTTTAAAATTAAATAAAAGTCTCCTAGGTAATTTAGTCAAGGTACTAGAGAGAGGCAGTCTCTTAATTTTCTGCAAGGATGGCAAAGTACATAGCATGGTGTGTGAATCTTTTATGTTTGATCTCAGATGGCTAGGTCATATGCAAGAGTCCTAAGATAACTTCCATTGTCTCTCTATAAAGATAACACTCTCCTAGGGCCATTTTTAAAGCAAACAAATTCCTGATAAGAGATACATGCTTTGTTTCCACAACTGGACCAGAATTTGGCTCACTGCCAAATTTGGCTCACTGTATCAGACTAGTTCTTCTAATTGGCACTCATCTTAGATGGTGGCCTGCATAAGGAAGGCATTTTTTAAATCAGAGGAAGGGGAGGGGAAGATTTTTTGTAAGCATTTCTGGTGTGAAGAAACTTGCTCATTGTGGTTACCACAGTAACCTGATGTCATCGTGTTGATCATGGTGACCAGGAGGATGTTTTAAGAGATCCAGGTGATTTGGTGAGAAAAGCATGGCCCCATCTCCAGGTGTTTGGACTCAGTGAGGGTGTGGGTACCCTGCTGTGGGGACTGAAACACTTGGGTTGTTGGGAGATAAAAGGAACCCAGACCAAGATGCCTCATTCTGTGCTAGGACTTGGTGCCCACT
Source organism: Sciurus carolinensis (assembly GCF_902686445.1). Taxonomy (NCBI): domain Eukaryota; kingdom Metazoa; phylum Chordata; class Mammalia; order Rodentia; family Sciuridae; genus Sciurus; species Sciurus carolinensis. Next base: position 5,779,537 of record NW_025920104.1, read on the forward strand.
CACTGAAAAGAGAGAGAAATGTGGGATCCTTTCCCATGAGGCAGTGTGATGTCCTGCTCCAGTGTGTCCTGGACATACTTTCCATGTTAAATCTGGATGAATGAGGATAAAACACGGAATGGCCTTCTATGAACAAAGCTTTCCTCTGTAAAATGTGGGTAGAAATGCTTACCCACATGCCCACCCATGTGCAAGTACCTAGCCCTGTGGGTATTGTGGGATCAAAAATGCTTATATGAATTAAAACCACTTACTCCTTTTCAAATTTGTACTTAGGGAATAGAGGAGAAAAGTATAAGGAAAAAGCATGCTGAGAAGTCCATTATACCCTCTGGTTGCTATGATCAATACACAATAGTATCAGTGTCAATGGTCATTGACCTGTGTCTAGTATGGTGCCAGGCACATAGTTACTCTTATAAGACACAGTGATTTCTGTTTTATTTTTCTTTCCTGCAAGTTCCTCATATGGCTCATATCAGGTTTCTGAAGGAGACATTTTCTGAGGGTGTTACTCATGATTGCTGCTCAAGATCTGAAGGGCAGCAGTGCTCAGGTGACCCACAACACTTCCATCACTGGTAAGATATAATGCCTGGCTACAGTGAGTGTATAAAAAAATAAAGGTATATGGCAGAATAGCACACATGAGGTTCACAAATAGCCATGAAGTAGAGAAGTTAATTTGATCTCATGAAGTTTACCCTAACCCTAACCCTAACCTTAATCCTAACCCTAATTCTTCACCAGTATGTGGTTTATAGTTGCCCTTGAGGCCCATGTTAAAAATGCCTTCTTTGTTTTAAAGCAAGGAATATTTAACTGGGGAAAATGATGATTAATATGCATTTTCAATTACATTTTTGTGCATTTGCACTACATTTTTTTGCAGTGCTGGGGATTGAGGCCTTACACATGCTAGAAAAGCACTCTTCCACTCTACTACATCTGCAGTCTTTTTTATGTTGAAACAGAATTTCATTAAGTTGCTGAGACTGTCCTTGAACTTGTGATCATCTTGTCTCAGTCTCCCAAGTAGCTGGGACTACAGGCATGCACCACCATGCCCGATTGTGTTTTAAGTAACATATTCATATATACATATACTCACACATGCATACACATACACACACACACACACATATATATATATATATATATATACTAACAGTATATATTATAATCAGTAATTTGCACATGTGAGATATTTATCTATCTCTCTATATCTGTATGCATATATCCATATTCATAGTTTCTGGCTCAAAAAATAGAATTTCTCTTTCCTAAGGCATGTCATAGAGTCTTGGATGTTCCTCTGTCTTGGATATGACTGTAAAGAAATTCATTAACATCTCTGGTCCAATAGTAGGTCATATGACCCTCATGTCAGTCAGAATCCTGCCCCATATGTTGGAGAAAGGACTGCTATACAGAGATGACAAGAGAAACCTCAACATTTCTTGCAGTGTTTTTCTACCCAGTCTAGTAGGACTAGATTATATGCTTTTCCAGTTACATTTCTCAATGGTTGTCCATACTTTGATGAAGTCTCTATAAATGACACCAAAATGCTGGTTTCAGAAACTTTCTGGATAGCTCAACAGATGGAGATTCCTGGAGTGTGGCACCTGGAGAGGACATGGAAGCTCCAGGCCTCTTCTTCCATGCTTGTCCTACATATTTCTACTTCTGTGTCCTTTTTAGTATTCTTAATAATAAACTGGAAAATGTGTTTTTCTCCATTCTTTGAGTTGCTCAAGCAAGTTAATCAAACCTGAGAAGGGGACTATGCAAACCCTGATTTATAGCTAATGGGTCAGAAACAGACCAAACAACCTGGGTTTATGATTGGCATCTAAAGTGTGGGAAGTGTGATCTTCAAGACTGATCCCTCATTCTGTGGAATAAAAACTGAATTGTGTTTAAGAACTTAACTGAATTAAAGGATACCAAGCTAGTGTCCATAGCTGCAGCATTGCTTGCATGGTAGGTGAGATTAACTAAAACAACAACAACAACAACAAATAACAAACTCCACAATCCTGGGGTCAGAAGTATATTGTTGAGTAAAAGGATGGGAGGAAATGCGTTTGAGGTCATTTTTTTCTCTTTCTGCACAGATTGTGTATCACTGTAATTGGTATGGAAATATAAAATTTTAAGTGTTTCTAGCAATTTGAGCTTATAATACTTCTTTCATGGTGACTGCATATTTTACATTTTTTAATGAAGATTTTTAAGCAATGTTAGTTAAAATGTTAGCTACCAGATACTAATATTTTCAAAAATAAGAATTACTATTCAAGTAGAGTTTTCTCTATTAATGACACATATAAGATTTCTGTTGTTTCTTAGGTCATAATTTTAAAGACAAAATTACCAGAGAGGAGCAATGATATTATAAGGGAGTAGAATTTTCACATTTTTCATAGTGCATCATTTGAAATATTCAGTGACAAAAATAGTAAATCTATTTAGAAAAGAACCTCTAATATTTTTTCCTTTTCCTTATTAAAACAATGCTGCAAATACAAAATTTTCATGCATAAGCTTCAAGAACAGTAATTTTCCATGTATTCCTCTACAATCTGAATTTGACATTTTGACCTAATGTAAAATATATTACCCAGAAAACTAAGAAACTGTTGGTACCTAAAAAAATGTATCATTGAAAGACTGAGCAGAACCCACTACTCCTTAACTGAATCCATAACAAGAACACGTCCTTCTTTGGATCAATTGCAACATGGCACACAAACATAACCCCAGCCACTGGGACCGTTGATTTTGGAGGATTGCAACTTTAAAGTCAGTCTTGTGTAATTTAGCAAGGGTCTAAGCAAAATATTGAGAACCTGTCTCAAACTAAATATAGTAAAGGGCTGGGGATGTGGTTCAGTGACTCACTGGTTAATCACAGCAGGGTTCAAAAGCTGGCCATAAAAAGATTTAGACCCAACTCACTAAAATGTCTAAAAACTGCTAGAAATTTTTAAAAAAAATATTTTGGCATTTTTGGAATCATGATATGTAAAAATCATTTTATTATGCAGAATTTGTTCAAAGCTGTTTAAAAGCTTACTGGAAACTCTTTTTAAAGATATATGTTTTATCAGGTACCTTATGGTAATTCAGTACATGTGTATAATTTGTAGTAATCAGACCATAATAATTATTTTCATCTCTTCAACTATTAATTGTTTTTATGTATCAGGAATTTCATTTTGAAACACATTTTAAGTTGCTACACTAGTAGTTACCTTACTCTGCCAAAGAAGTATCAGAAGTGATTTCTCCACTTGGTTCTTGGTGCCCCTTACCATCTGTCCTCTCTCTCTTCTTCCCATTCTCTGGGGATCAACGCTACATTCTTTTCTACTAGATTTCCTTAGTGTTTTCTACAAATAAATGAGAATATGTGGTGTTTCTCCCTGTGTACTAGGCATATTTCCCTTAACACAAAGAAGGTTATTGGGCATTTTTTTGTGGTAATCTGCATATCACAGAAAATTAAATATTTTGATTCTTTATTTTTATTTCAACAGCATAGTTTTATTGATTTTTTTAGATACACATAACAGCAGCATGTAGTTTGACATATTATACATACATGGGCTGCAACACATTATGTTAGAGGACCAGAAGTGGTTTCATTCTTCTGGTTCAACTGTTTGATGCTTCCTAAGTATGCAGGTCAGAGGCAGTAAGCACATTCATACTATTGTGAAAATATTTACCACCCATCTCTAGCACTTTTTCTTCTTCTTAAACTATCCCTCTGTGGCTATCAAATAAGAACTCCTCAGTAACTTCTTCCTCAGCTTCTAGTAGCTCTCATTCTATTTTCTGTGTTTATGAATTTTAATTCTCAGATCCACCTTCAAAATTAGTGCCTTACAGCATTGGATAATTTGTAAGTGATATGTCACTTGCAATAATGTATTCAAGTCCACAAATTACTCCTTCAGGAATTTATTTATTTTTGTTCCAGGTTGAATGATATTCCATGGTATGTCCAGGTCATGTTTTGCTTACATATTTATATGCTTTTGGACATTGACTTGTTTTCACCAGAACTTATAATTAATAATGCTACTATGAGCATATGACAACCATGTTCATACATTCAATTATTTTTATTAGGTCAGTGAAAAGACAATTGATGGATCAGTTAGTATTTATGGCTATAAATATTGACATGAACAGCTCATTTGAGCACTTATTAAAACATGCTGTACACTCTCAATGTGTTTTTAGTGGCTAACCTAGGTCATGAATGTAACACCTGCCTCATAAGTGTCATGTAGTCAAACCAAACTGATATGTTGGACACTTGTGTTATCTCATGAAGGTGAATGATTGACATTTCTATGATATATTTGTTATTCACATGTTTCAAAGTAACAGATGTAATAAAGCATGCATATCTCTATATTCACTTAATTCAGACAGCATATACTTTATGCCATGATTTATTGTTCAGAAGCCAGTGAATTGACACATTAGGAGAACTTATATAGATATAAGAAGTTATATTTGTAGTTTGATCAGGAGTTAAATTTGTACTATCCTCACCAAAAAGATTTGAAGAAGTTAATAATTCATTTTTCAGTACAGATTAGAAGTGAAGTATTGGTTGTGGCATAGTCATTAGCTGTCATCATCTGGATAGGAAAACAAACAGGGTCATGGTTCCATATAGTTTATCAGAAGGAGAAGATGGCATCCAAACTGTACATGAGCATAAATAAGCTTGTGAGCAGCAGGATAATTGAGGTGGTCCTCTGAACATGGGATATGCTTGCAGAGAAAGACTGGTGCTGTGAAGGTGCATGAAATTCTGCTTATGCCTACACAAGAGGATGACCATGTACCCATTTTAGAGGGTCATGAGTCCTATAAGAAAGACATCCCAGAATACACCTAATACAGAATATAAATGCCTGAGGAAGTAACTATTTCATACAATTGTGCAGGATTGGGCAATAAATACCAGACCATTTGAGAACACATTGGGGAAAAGAGTAGAAGATAATAATAAGCTATCACTCAAGGATATGTACAAGGCCACAGAAAAACAAGGGAACACAGGCTATGATGTGGGAATTTTTGCTTGAACTTTGTCAAGCAGGAGGATCTGGGGCTGAGAATGATGACCTGGAGGAAACTCAGGATGCAGGTGGCACAAAGGGAGAATCCCCTTGAAAACCAATGCAAGTAGATTATTGATTTGTATTTGATGTCATCCCCAAAGTCCTGAGATGCCAAAGCATTTGTAGCTATGTATCCCAAAATTGCCATCATCCCTGTGTGGATTAGGGTCAAGAGACTAATGAGGAGTTTGGTGGACTTGAGCCTGTGCTGCAGAAGGAATGTGAAGATGTGAAAGAGAAGAAGGATAGCATTGACTGAGAGTCCAATGCCAACTTTAGAGAGAAGTGTGTTTCTCAGACTAATAAAATCACAGGGTTGGTATTTTTCATCTCTTGGTTAAGGAATCATGGAATATATACCTTAGGAGTAAACAAAGAAAAAGTCTTTATTTCAAATAGTATTATCTTCATGAATCTCAGTCTGTACAATTACCATCAGGAAAATGTATGGATTCACCTCAACACACCCCTTTCCCACCTCAGTACTCACATTTCTCTCACATTTTCCAGTTGAATTTTCCTATTGTTAATAATATCTGGATTAGGTAACAATTGTGGAGCTCCCACTGTATATTAGAGCTTTCTAATCCATTCAGAATTACTATTTATTATTGAATGTGGTTCTTGGTTATACTCTAATCTTGAAGTTTTCTGAGGTAGTATCTTACTTGGTTTTCTTCTTTTTCTTCTTATTTAAGTCCCATGTACATATTAAATCTCTACAATTTTTGGTGACTTCAAATAGGAACATTGCATAATACTAGAGAATTCTAGTTCTCTTAAGAAATGAATCTCAATGGAGTAATAATATATGTGGGTATATTATTTTGTTGCTATTTGTATACTCATTTATTACAAGCACTAATATATTTTATAAATTAACTGATCCAACTTTTAGAGTTATTTACTCTATAACACATTATTTGAATTTGCATCTGTGATCTTCAATTGAGTCCAAGTATGACCTTGAGCAGTTTATGGTGCCATACACTGATCAACTAATCTGTAAAATATGGTCAGTCATCTTTCCTTTATTGTATATGTATTATGTGTGCCAGAAGATAAAGTAGTAAATGACAAAGTGTTTATGACATGTAATTACCGCTACATATATTGATCATTATTTTTGTTATGCCATTCCTCATACCTTTGACTTGGGAGACTTAATTTAGTTCTTTTAATAATAACTACCTCTGTTACTCTCTCAATAAATTTTCACAATTTTAGAACATTTTCTCACTCTCTGTTGACAGATCTTTGCTGATATTTTAGGAAATTTTTGAATGCACATTGTTGCTATCCATGTTATAAAAAAAGTTTTATCATCACCAGAATAACTATACTAAGTAAACCAAGTCCAGTAATCAAATATTAGTAGGAACATATTCTCTGTTTTCCACTCAGTCATCTAGAAGTAGGGTAGTAAATAAAGTCACAGTTAAACTAAAACCTGAGTTAAAAACAAAAATTTGACCCAAGTCTGAAAGATGATTCTCCAAAAGAAATCCAATTATCACCTGCGTGAAGTAAATAATTTTTCAGTTCAGAGGTCCAAGAATAAACTTGATACAGAAAATTTGTCATTGATCTACCAATGGAATGTTTTCTATACAAGACATATTTGTGTTTTAATTCAAGTGTCTTAAAATGTAGATATGTATTTTCAATAATTTCCAACCATATATTGATAAACACCAGTCAGAAAATCATCCATAAGAGACTGTCATTTTATCACTCTTTAGAACACATAGATCTATAAGTCAAGATATTAACAGAAACCAGAAAAGTGAAATATTTATAAACATGGGACAAAAAATCTGAGGAGATGTAGATAATTAGTTAAAATATTGAAGTGTTTATTTTTGGTTATTTTTATCTTTAATTGAAATCTATTATTTGTGTGGAGAGTCATCCATACCTAGCAGAATCAGAATTGGTTGAGCCATGGGATACAGATGTCTGACTTGCAGGAACTGGAAGCCATGATAGATTGTTGTAGGTATCCTAAGGAGTAAGTGCCTCTGTGTTGGAGTGTCTTACCTTCTGATTGATATGCTAGTTCCCAAAACATAAGTTTTCCTAACTCCACCCCACCCTTTTCCTCACAGAAGAAGCCCATCCCTTGTGGTCTTGACCCCTTTACCTCTATGACTATAAATAAAGGAGAGGTGGGCTACTCCATGTTGTTAGAAGCCAGATTTGGTATGGCCTGATCCATCATGTCCCCTCACATTAGAAAAGGGTATTGGCTCTTGAGTTTTTATTGATTAAATGTTTATGGGTAATTAATAGATTTATAGCCAGCATAATCCTCTGCCTATTAATCCTTCCCTCATCCACACTGGATGTGACTGAATTCCCTAAATTTGTACTTGTCTTTGGGATGCACCATTGTAATTCAACATGTGTCTATAGTGTGTTGTGATCAAATCAGGGAAATTTCAATCTTGTCATTTGTTATCTTTTTTTGCTAAATAGAAGGAAACTCTTCTCTGATTAATTGAAATGTATAAGTAATTATTATAGCTGAATCACCCTATTGTGCTATAAATTTGAGTTAATTTATCATCTTAACTTTTTTGGTATACCTTACCCACAATCTCTCTAATTACATTTTTAAAGATCTAGTAAGCTGTTCTCTTCTTGACTTCTGTGTGATCTGTTTTTTCAGCTTCAGTGTATGAGTGCCAACATGTAATATTTGTGGAAAATAAAAATTCTCCACCACTACTAGAAAAAGACAGTCTTTCCACAAAAATGATCCAGTATAATGACACAATTTGCTCCATTCACTCATTCTGTGTTTTGGGTTTGTCTGCCATGATAAATTCAAGAAAAAGTTTAGAAATATATAAATCAAATATCCATATATGTCCAAGTTTTATGGATCACATTTCATCACTAGTACTTAGATCTCTTTTATATGACATCAGTGAACTTATAAATGCCATTTGTACTTTGTTATAAATTTATTTCACACAAGTCTAATAATTATAGGCATTTCTTAAAGTATAATTTTAAGTGGATAAATATCAGCATGTAATATTTGACTTATAGAAATCATTTTAACCCATGCATTAGATACTGAGAAAGTAGGATTGCAAGTTCAAAACTAGTCTCAAGGACTTAGCAAAGGTCTGGTCAACTTAGCAAGAAACTGCCTCAGAAAAAGGAAAAAAAAAAAAGGAGGAAAAACTTCGGTATGTGGGTCATGGTTAACCCTAACCATGGGTTCAATGCCTGGTACCAAAAAATAAATAAGGAAGGTTATAAATTTCCCTCTCTCAAAAAAATTGTATTATGAAACAAAACAAAATGTTGCATTTTATCACATCATTTCTGTGACATACAATATCTCTAATTTGTTTTCAACATTTCTGCCTTATAAAAATGAAGCATTCTTACACTCATTGAATAAAATATTTTAATCTATAATTCAAGTCCATTGGATGACATTAAGTTCAGTGTGACCAAGAAATCTGTAGTCCTACCAAGAGGAATAATAAAAAGCCGATGTGTGAAGTACCATGCATTTGTAAAAAATATTCAGGAATTCATGGATTTGTTTGTTCATTGCTTAAACCGATTGGAAAATTATCTTCTGAAAGTAATTTCTGTACAAGTAACAGAAAAAAATTATATTCTTTCCTGAAGTAAGCACAAAATAATAGGACACAATTTGATGCAATCCTAAGCACAGCTATTCTTTTTCCAAGTAGTGCCAGTAGTTAACCCAGAAAAATATATTTCTATTCATTTTGCTCTCTCCAGATTTAAAACACAATTATATCAGTATATGTGGCACAGTATAATATATATGTATATATTCATAAATATATATATACACTAGTATATATATATGACTAAAATAATATAAGTATATTATACTGATATTGTAAGAAAGTTATCTAATAATGTCCATGATGACATACCATTGATAGAATGTGTCTGGGGAATGGAAAGCATTCAAATATATGAGCTAATCCTGTGTTATGTCCCTTCCCAGGTGTGATTCATCACACTGAAGACTGAAATAGTACACTATAAGAGATCAGGGGAAAGAACAAAAGTTCTCTGCCATCAGTCAGGTTTTCTTAGAAACACTCTCCAAATAAGGGTCTTAGGAGTGATGCTGACATCTTCGTATCTGGATGGTCTCTTGTACCAGGCACTGATATGATACTTTATGCACTGGAGAAATGCAGCTGTCCCCAGACTTAACATTCTGTATGTAAGGATTAGAAATCACATTGAATATAACATGAAATTCTGAAATAGGTAACATTTGATTAATCCACATCTGGTAAGAGGAAGGAAATTTTAAGTGAGTAGATAAATAAAACATCACACATGAAAAAAAGAAACATCCAAAATTTCAGAATTTTTATTTGTTATAGCTCATAGCAAAGACTGGAGGATACTCCCTTTAATATCTGGATCAAGGAGGGACTCATGATGGCAGTATGCCATCCTACAATCACCAAAACTATGGGTGACTGTATGATTCATACATGATCACACATGTTTCCCCATACTTGTGAGAACTGCACAGGGAGTGGAGTTGAGCTAGACCACTGGACAGAAGTAGAATTCCAGGAGGACACTCCTCTGCAGGCTCAGTTGCAAGTATCAGGGTCATAAGACCTTGTGGATGGATGGGCAGAACTCAGGGTGAAATTGTGAAAATAGCACACATCTGTTTTCTCTTCTGCAGCATGAATATCATCCTGCATCTCTTTTGTGATGAGGTGATACACAAAGCCTATTATTTACTCACCACTTAGCTATAAATGTGTAGATGCATATGCTTTAGTTTGTGTTTATCACACAGTTCACCTTCACCACTGATGCCAATCATCTCATCCTCCCCTTCTTTTCATTAAGGTAAAAACAGACAATGGGGATAAGGCAGGCGAGATTGCTCCTGCTTCAAGCAAGTGGGATTGGGACTGAGGTCCATGTAGGCAGCACTTTCTACCTTGGGAAATTACTTGTGCTGAAAATGTATAGAAAACATGAGGAAAAATAAAAGGCACCTCAGGGAAGACAAAAGCATCACCCAGCCCATGTTAGTCCTGTGAGCAAGTCTGTTTTAAAATGCATGAACTCCAGCAAAACCCTGGACAAGTTTCTGGAAAATGAATGGCACCTATTTTTGAGAAATACAGGTTATAAGAATCGGTTGCTTTTGTTAGTTGTCAGATACAAAGTACAGTTTATGATTTACACTAAGAGCTATGATATTTATATTACCACTATTGTAAATGTCTGAGGAAAGTCACTAGAAGAGAAAGCATTCTGTAAAGAAATAAGAAGCCCCAGAGGTACTTCTTTATAGACCCACAAGCTGTCATTTCTGGGAAGTCCAAGCAGTCCTGCAGGAAAGTGCATCTCTCTGATTTAGTGATGTAAGATTCAAATCATGATATCCTTTTCAACAGTTTTGGCTTTTCTGTATCATTTTGTTCTTCATGTCTTAGTGACAAGAAAATGATATCAAATGACATTTACAAATTGATGGAAAAGACATAAAAAATCAAGTTTGGGAAAAAATATGAAAGTTAGGTAGCATTAGTAAGGCAGGATATGACCTAAATTTTCCTCAAAAAAATTAGATTCAGACATTTTCAATGTGTCAGTAATTTAAAAGGGTATGTTTTTAGTGACTAAAATATAAGGGACTATATTTATAATGAACATAAATATTCTTCATCCAAAATATTGTGAATTTCATTCCTGGGTGTTTTGGAAACAAAAATGGAGAACTACCAAGATATTCATTTGATGTTTTAAAATATTTAATGTATTTCAAAACCTTAGCATCATGGTTCTCTCTTTTGCCATTTCCTAACTAATAGAGTACAGGGTAAGAAATTTTTAATTGGTGAAATTATATTGGATTCAAAGGCTACATGAAAAAATACACATCACTAGTTTATAGCAAAGTGACATGCCAATTTGTGAAATGAGGTTTGGAACATAAAATCTCATTTCCTTCTAAAGATTTAAAAATTTAGTTATTCTAATTATAAGAGTTCCTCACATCAATAAAAGTTTTGTTTGAATTAAGATGACAGTAGAAAAATTATATTTAATCAATATTCTAATTTAAAACTTATGGTTTCACTGATGCTATGTATGCAAATATATAATGCTTACTATCTCTAGATGACATATTGTATGTAATTTGTTTCACTAGAACTCATGAAATAAAAATAAATGAAAAGATAAAATTACTTGATATTCCCTATGAAAAAACTTACTAACTTTAAGGTGATCTAAAGTAAGGAAGCAAATATTCTTAGAAGAAAATATCTTCATTTTGCCATACAAAACACAGTTCTCTGTGCTGAGTAGTACTGTTGGATCTAACATATCCTATTCACATACCAAAAGTCACACTAGTAGTCTCAAATTTTCTCCTTTCACAGTCTTTCTTGAACTAAAGACACAGTAATTAAGCATCTGAGTACATGCAGACTCAGAAGTCTGAGGCAGGGGAGGGATCTGTGCAGCTAAGGAGAGCTCAAACAACTGTAAGTTTTAAGGAAAAGATGTCTTTAAGTTCTATCTCTTCAGGTCTGTAATTTTAATGTCTATTGAACAGTAACAAGATCTCACTGGTGAACACAGAACTGTGGCTTCCCTAGTTGAATATGTCCCTTGTCTCTTAATTTTACTTTATTCGCTATTGGATAAAAGCTGTCTAGGGAGAGTTGGGCTCCAAAATTTTCTCTGAGTTCCCTGAATATATCTGAAAAGAGATCTTGTTTGGAATGATATCTCCATCATTTTGACAACTCCAGTTAGTCTCATTCTAGCCTTAAGATCCAATTAGTCCAAACATTCCACAATTACAATGCCTCTACTTTGGGATGAGGGATTCCTTGTACCCCCATGGTTTCCAGCCTCTCAGGGTTCTCTTACAGTGTTTGATGGGCCCCTCTTCCCTAGTTTTTTCACACATGCAGCACTGATTTTGGGTATTCTTGGATCAATAAGTCATCAGTTTCAAACTGGCAGTGTTTAGTTTCAAGCTCTGAGTTAGACATTAAAATCAATCAGAAATAAATAAAAAAAAATAGAGGCAGAGCTCAAGGTCACTTATTTAGAGATCACAGGCAGATTGAACATAGACCTGAAGCAGAGACCAAGCTCCAAGTCCCTGCTCTGAGCCCACACAAAGGTATCTGCAAGATTAGGCCTCATCCACACTAATGGAAGTAGAGTGGAGGCCTGCACTTTCTCTGAGAGAAACCATATAAAATTAGGTCAAGTTTTTGTTTATTATATATGAAGTTATAAAAAGTATTAAAGAAAAAGTGGAGGCCTATCACCCAGAATCAAACCAAGGTATATTCATTTCAAGCAGATCCATTGATGTTCCAGGTGATGAAATCAGAAGTTACTTATTTATCACAACCATTATTGATATGTGAAGAATTAAAGCAGGTATGTTAACAAATGAAAAATGAGTTATTTCTAAAGATAGTTGGAAAAGTGAGTTAAATTTAAATAAATATATTGAATACTGTAAACTGTACTAGATAAATCCACATGTTTGGATCTGGGGTAGTGCAAAAGAAATTTAATGACAAATGCCAAAACATGAGACTTCCAAGGTCATGTGAGAGGGAGATATAAAATAGGAGAAGACCATAAATACTTGAACCATAAATACTTGCATTCCAGCATATGCACATTTAGGCCAGACTCATCTGGGAAGCAGAAAGACCAGGGTTTCATGTGCTGTAGAAAGTTTATCTGTACATGCAGCCTCCATCCAGGCCCAGTCACACCTCTGCCTTTTTGCACCTGGCTGTATCATACTCCCTGACATGGCATAACACATTGATCACCAAGGTGCCTCCTGGAATCCTGTCCCTCTCACTCCATGGAAATTTTCTCAGGTAAACCATGGGAGAGTGTTGTCCAGTGTACTACCAACTTTGGTTAGTGTTTTTTTGTGGAAACTCAAAGAGCTCTTTGGAGATGTAGTGAGGTGTAGGTACACACCATTGTTCTATTGTGGACTTGTCATATGACTTTGGAAAGATGAGTGCAATTTCTTTGTTGATGTTTCCCTGATTTTTAACACAAAAAAATGACTCCCTCTCCATTTGTCAGCATTAAATACTAAAACACTGATATTAGGTCTGGAGTTTCAACAGTTAAGTAATAAACTCTAGGGATTAGGTATCAGATATTAGATATATAAAGACTTTCAGGAATATTCTCACATGTATTGACTAGTTCAGAACAAATTTTAAAGAACCAAGGTATGGAAAGGATCAGGAAGCATTTGAATTCTGGCTTTTATATATTTATGGAATAGATTTTTAACCTCTCAGAGCCTCTGTTTACTCATCTATAAGATAGGGCTGTTGCCAATTACATCCAAGGCTCACATGGGAATTAAATGAAGTTATAGATAGTAGGTACCTGTGTGCAGTGAGTGATCCCTAAGCCAGAGAGAACTGGCCTGTTTTTGCTTCACTGGTAGACACCCAGCAGCAGCTCCATGTCTGTCCCAGCACTCATACCTCAAAGACATATCTCTAAGTGAATAAATGAAGCAGTTATTTTTGGAGGCATAAATATGATGATGCAATATCAGTTACTGTGAATAAAATTAATTTCTGTTTTTTGTATGACTTTAAAACCAACATTTCCCACATTTGCAATTAGGAATAGCCATGATTATATTCTGGCCAATAAGATATAGGTGGAATAAATGGCTCCATGGTCTTTAGCTCTTTGGTTTCCATTATTTTTTAAAATGTGTAATTGGCACATAATAATTATTCATGTATGATTCATTGTGGTATATTAATTATATGCCCATAAAATAACTTGGTCAATTTGAATTCCCAGTACTTTCCATTTATTTCTCCTCCTCCTTCTCCCACCCACTTTTGCTACTCTACATTTCTCCCTTCTCCTCATGTGAAATACTTTATTTTTTTTCTTTTTTAAATTTTCAGTCTTCCATCTATGGGAGAACATATTTGATTGTTGTCTTTCTGAATCTGGCTTATTCACTTAATATGATATTCTCCAGCTCAATCATTTTCCTTCAAATGACATAATTTTATTATTCATGATGGTGTAAAATTTGTTTATATGTATCACATTTCCTTGTCTCTTCACCTGTTGATAAACACATTAGTCTGATATCATAACTAGGTTAATGTAAATTTCTGTGCTAAAAAATATTATGCATGTATTGCAATATTGTGCTGACTCTAGATATTTGGATAAATACCAGAAGGGATGTTGATGGGTCATATGCTAACTTCATAATTTTGAGAATCTATTGTATAGTTTGTACTAAAAAAAGACAATCCAACCAACAGTGTTTAATGTCCTTTATCTGCATCTTTGTCAGCACTTATTAATTATTACTTATATTAATGATGTTTGATATTGTAATTGGAAATAAAGAATCAGTGGAGTTTTGATTTGAACTCCCTGAGTTCCGAAGAAGGTGAAATTTTATGTAATTGTGTACCATTTGTATTTCTATGTTAATTAAAAAATTAGAAATGTCTATTTAGTTCATTGTCTCATTTACCAATTGGGTTATTTGTGAGGGGATTTTGTTACTTACTTTTAGTTCAAAATATCTTCTAGATATTATCATCTGCTGGGAGAGTAGCTGGAAAATTTTTCTTCAATTCTCTATGCTGTTTTTAATCAGGGTCTTCATTGTTCTTTATTGCTTCATTTTACCTTATTGCCATGCAGAGACTTTTTAATTTGTAGTTGTTCCATCACTGATTGTGGGTTTTATTTCTTGACCTTTATCAACCTTTCTAAGGAAGTCGGTGCCTGTGCAATATTTTGGAGTGTGGATTCCATAATTTTTCTAGCAGCTGTAGTGCTTCTGATATAATTCTTATATTTTGATTCACTTTGAGGTTACTTTTGCATGCAGCATCAGAAATAGGTATAAAGTTTAACTCTTCTACATATGGACACCCAGTTTTTGCAGCACCAGTGGTTAAAGGCTACCTTTTCTCCAGTGTATGCTTTTGGCATTGTCACCCAAGATTAAATGAATGTAAGCCAATGCATTTCTATCTGTACCTTCTATTCTACTGCATTGATCTTTGTGTTTGTTTTGGTGCCAATACCAAGGTGGGTTTTTACTAGAGCTCTGTAGTATAACATGACATAAGTCATCATGATCCCTCCAGCATTACACCCATTATTTATGGGTTTAGGTATTCTAGGTCTTTTATTCTTCCATGTGAATTTTAGTACTATATTTTCTAGGTCCTTGAAGAATGATGATAGTATCTTGATGGGTTCACATTGATTCTGCATATTGCTTTGATAATACAGTCATTTTATCAATAATAACCCTACCTATTCAAGAACATTGAAGTTCATTCCATCTTTTAGAGTCTTCTACATTTGGTGTTCTATAAATTTGATTATACAGCTTGTTTTCCTCTTTGACCAGATTTATTCTTAGAGGAAATTTTGGAGGCTATTTTGAATGTGACGGTTTCTCTGTTATTTTTTCTAGTGTATTCAATATTGATATCTAGAAAAGCTATTGATTTTTTCATGTTGATCTTCTGTCCTGTTCCATGATTGAATTTATATATCACTTATAGAGATCTTCTGTTGGAACACATTGGTTCTTCTATGCAGAGGATTATATAATCTGCAGTTATAATTTGACATCTTCCCCATTGATATCTTCTTTATTTCCTTCTCTTTCCTAGTTGCTATAGCTAAAATTTCATGTTCTATATCAAATAGGAGTGGAGACAGTAGACATCATTTTCTTATCCCTAAGTTGGAGGAAATGATTTTAACTTTTCCATGCTTCATATGATATTGGATTTGAGTTTGTCCTATATAGTCTTTTTTATGTTAGGGTCAGATCCTATTAAGCCTAGTTTTTTGAGGATTATATCAGGAATTGCCACTATATTTTATAAAGATTTACTCTGGTTCTATTGATATGATCATGTGATTTTGTTTTTAATTCTACTTATATGGAGAATTATATTTATTTACTTGAATATGTAGAACCATCCTTACACACTGGAATGAAACCAACTCAGTCATGATCTACAGTCTTCTTCGTGTGCTTTTGTATATGATTTGCTAATATTCTATTAAAATTTTTTCAACTGTGTTATCAGGCATGTGGGTCTGTAGTTTTCTTTTGTTGACCTGTGGTTACCTGGTTTTGGCATCAGTGTAATTCCAGCTTCACCATATGAATTTTGAAGCACTTCCCTTCCCTTTCTGTTTCATAGAGTAATTGAAGGAGCAGTGACATTTGTTATTTTTTAAAGGTATGGTAGATTTCAACCAAAGTTACATTCTGTCTGGGCTTTTGTATTTCACACGACTTTTTAAAAAATATTTTTAACTGGGCACAGTGATGAACACTGGAAATTTCAGTGGTCAGGAGACTGAGGTAGGAGAATCACTGATTCAAAGCCAGCCTCAGAAACTTGGCAAGGGTCTGAGCAAGTTAGCAAGATCCTGTCTAAAAATAAAATACAAAAATGGACTGGGAAGGAGTTGGGTTACAGCATAGTAGTAGAGTGGTTTCCTGGCATGGGTCAGATACTAGGTTCAATCTTCAAAACAACAGAAAAATGAAATAAAATAAAGGTTAACTTTAAGGTTAACTTTTTAAAGAGTGTAAGTATCTCCTTGAAAAAAGTGGGGACTGGAGATGTGGCACAGTAGAGAAACATCCCTGGGTTCAATCTTTAGTATCAAAAATATATTTTTTGTTAGTGTGTCATAATTTTTTTAATATTTTGTCCATTATGACATATTTATATATGTGCAGAACATCTTTTGATAAATTGCATTCCTCAGTGCCTCACTTTCCCCTCTTCTCCTGCCCCATGAGTCTGTACTATACTGTTGACCTTATATTTTTGTGAAATCCCCTATCTATTTTTTTTCACTTTCAGTTTTCATTCTTGCTGTCATATATGAGAGAAAACACTTGACTTTTGTCTCTGATTCTGACTTAATTCACTTAGAATTATGTTCTCCAGTTTCATTCATTTCTTACAAATGACATAATTTCATTCTTCTTTATGATTGACTAGAATAAGTACAGTTGTGAAGAGATGTGTAGATGCTATTTACTGGGAATATCACCTGCCAGCACAGAGGACCTCCCATATTCAGGTTCAGCTTGCTATTGTGTGAGCCAGAAATGGAGACCCAGGGAGAAGATCTTACCTGAAGCATGTAGTGCCCTCCCATCTATGACTCTCACACCCACTATGTAGCCTGGCCAATTCTAGAGTGTTCTTCCTTGTCTGTTTTGACTACTAACCTGTCTCTGTGGTGCATATTTCCATGATATTTTTGTGTCTGAGAGAAGGGAGTTCACCTGAAGTTGCAATCTCAGCATCCTCCAAGTGTTAACCACATGACTCAGTTCCTTCCCTCCTTCAGAAAAAGGGAACTGAGGGGGATTTCTTTTCTTAAAATGAAATAATTCTATCCATGAGACTCTACCCCAATGACCTAATATTCTCCAAGTCCTCACTTCCTCTCATCACCTTGGGAGTTTATTATTTCAACATACAAGTTTTGGGAGCACATAAATATTCAGACCATAGTAAAAAGTGATGCCCTTTCTTTGATAATGGTATCATGTAAGTGCCTGATGCCTAGATCTCAGTGCATCTTCTATTACTTCCTGCATCCTTGAAGACATATGTGCCATCAAGTTATCCTCACTAGACAGTCTTTCTTCTTTTCTGATGGAGTAGATGTAGGGTCACTCACCTGGACTTCAAAACTGTGTGTGAGAGCTGAGAGATTGTCATCCCACATTTACAGGGACTTTAGGACATTGGCAGCTGGGTGATTTGGATCCCGTACCCAAGGGGTTGTGGAAATGGTCACCAAAATAGATGAATGGATCAAGCTTGCCCCATTCTCAAGAACTGCAGTCAGAATGTACACAAATATGGAAGTCACATATTGAGTCCTTATGGGAGATGGAAGAAATAAGTTGACACTGGATGAACATGGAAGACATTGGTTTTGCCCAAGCTCATACAAAGCCACCAATACATTAAAATCTCTACTCTAACAAGGATCTAAGACTGGTCATTTTGCCTCAGGTGTGCACAATCAAGCTTCTGAAAGCAGGACCTTGAAGTAACTGTCAAGTCCTCTCTATGAACTTGGCATTAAACTGTCAAAGAATATTACCCAAAGAACCCTATTTTTAGTAGGATATGTGTACTCATCAGGTTGGTCACTTGAATTGAGAAATGGTCTTTGAAATTGAGGCCCCCAGTTTAATGGAGGAAATACAAAATCCATATGGCCTTTTGCTGTGCTGACAGTAGAAAATGATAATATATCCTGTTTCCATTTATTGCTGAGATCTTACCATCACTGTTTCCCCACCAACAGCATTGCTACTGTAGTTTAAAAATGTATGTACATTAAACACAAGATCCTGGGAATCATGTAATGCTAAGAAATCTTTTAGCTGGAGAATAGTCTGATCATACTGTTGTGGACAATCTTAAATCTTTGTCAGGATTGATTTTTTTTCTCTTTGATTTAACTCTATACTTTGAATATGCAAGCTTCTTATGTGGTTCAAACTTTACCCATGTCAAAAGTCCATGGAAATCTCCTCTGTACCCCTGTACTCTAGTCTCCTCCCACTGCCCCTTGTATCTTTTGTTTTATTTCAATTTTTTTAAACTGTTTCTTGTTCTGAGAGGTGGCAAGAATGGTGATATGTTTCTTCTAGATGTGAAAAAGAAGAAGGATAATTTTGGCTTATATCCCAAGGACAATTTCAGGGAAAAATGCATTTCTTAGGCTAAGAAATTCATATACTTGATTGGTCTTTTTATATTTTGGGCAATAAATAACAAACTATATCTTAGGAGAAAATGAAGGAAAACATTTTATTTCAAAGAGTATCACCTTCATGAATCTAGGGCTAAAAAATTACAATCTGGAAAATGTACAGAAGCTATTCCCACTTTAGTAAACAAGTCTCTTTGACACCCTCCAGGTGCCATTTTCCTACTGTTACAAAATCATGTCTGGATTATGTAATAATTGTGGTGGTCCCACTGTACATCAGTTTTTCTATCCATTAAGAACTACTATATATTATTGAAAATGATTATTGAATTTAAGCTCATCATGAGTTTTTTGTGGGGTAATATCTTACTTGTCTTTCTCATCTTGATTATGTACCAGTTTAATATTGAAAACTCTCTAATATTTGTTATATTCAAATGGGAACATTGCAGTGATGGGAGAAAATTCTAACCATCTAAGAAATGAAATCAATGGAGTTGGTGATACACATTAGCATATTATTTCATTGCTGTCTTTATTCTGATTTAGTTCTGGACCCAATATTATAAATACATCATCTGAGGAAATATTGAAATCACTCACTCTAAGACACATTTTTTGTAAGACTCACTACTCACCTCAGAAATCCCTCCATACACAACTTACTGAGCCCCCTCTACTCATCTCAATCTTTCTTCCACCATACCTCAGTGAGTCATACTTAATTACCTCAGGTGCCCCTCCCACAGACACCAAGGAGCCATTTCACACACCTCATAGTATACTTCTACACAGATCATACAGAACTAACTACTCAGATGCCTTTCCCTAAATAACTAAGATATTCCTCCTCACACAACTCAGTGTGCCTTTCATGTACATCTCAGGGATTACTAGTCCCTACAAAAGCACTTATTGACCAACTTAGAAAGATGTTGCTACAATCTTGAGTCCTCACTCTACTCCTTTGCAAGCCCTCACTAAATACCACAGAGTGCACTATTACTTATCTGAGTTGCTTAGGGCTATCTAAGTTTCTGAGGTTGACATTGAACTTGGGATTCTTCTAACTTGACCTCCCAAGTCACTGGGATTATGGACTCAATTGAGGTAATTAGAATACAAATTTCAATGAGATCCAAATTTAGTGCTCCTTTTCTTTTGACACTGGAGCTCCAACAGAAATTTACATGGATTCAACCCCAAATCCTAATGTTTTCAATCAAGTCATAAGCACAACAATGGAAAGAAAAACTGACTAGGAGACTCAGGGCCAAAGGCGGCTGTCTTTTGTCTTCACATGTTGGTTTTCCAGTTGACATTGTGGTTCACATGGAAAGTGCTCAGGTGTGGAACTCTGCTGCATTGGCAGAGTCTGGGAGTGTGTCCAAAAAGGCTCAAAATTGCCAAGGACCAGTGCAGTTGTCATTTTGAGTTTCCTGCCACTGCAGCCTGGTGCACATTGCCTAGCTGAATAAGTTACTGAAGAAATAGGCACACTAGTATACTCCTGAGAGAGATGTAACCTATGAACCAATGAGATTTGAATGATGTGAAACAACATGTACTCTTAAGAAATGCAGTTGACAAGAGAAGCACTGCTCCCTTTGAGTGCAGCTCCCTGCTGAAAGGTGGCATTGGCAATTACTTGCATATGAAACTGGTGTTCAATAGTGTTGATTCAATTGATTAACAAAGGAGAAAAACAAGCTGAGAGGATGGAATTTGGCATCCTCAGAAGTGTTTTGTCTTGTTATTTTTTTTTCCTATCCCTCAGTGCTGGGGACTGGAACCCCACACTTTCCCCTTGTAAAGCAAGCTCCCTATGGTATGGGCTATATCATCAGCACAGGAACAGATATTTAAGGTACATGACTTGATCCCCTCAGGTTCTGTGTATGTGAAGATCTATGCAGAGAAGCAACCCTAGACAAAGACAATCAATGACTAATGAATTCTTAATTCACATTTTCACAATAATCTTGCAAGTAACCTTTTTGCCTGTCAAGACCAAGATTCAGGGGTGTGTCCTGAGGGAAAGAATTATCTTATCTTTATTTATGGAGAAAACTGTTTGTAGCTGATCACTGAGCAGAAAATTACATAAGTGATACATGAAAGAAAGGGTATGAGAAGAGGCAGGACTACATGGGTATTAGATTATGCTCAGGTTGGTAGTATGAAAGATTTTTGGGATCATTCAGCATTGCACCCCTAGCCATTACATTCACAATCTACTGACACCTTCCTAGACATTTTTTTTCTTACTTTTCCTTTTCGCATTTTACTTTGGAAAATTCTAACAAGCAGAGTTCTGTGCAAAATGCACAAGTCAGGGCTGGTTCTGAATCTTGCCTATCATCTCAGGCAGTGGTGAGATAGAGGAAGGTGTTTCTCCTGGAAAAGACAAGTTTCCTTCAGTGAGGGAATGCCTCATCAACTTAGTCTGACAATGTCAGGAAATATAAACAGGCAAAGGCATGAGGTGATGGTTCTAAGGGTCTGGGTTCCAAGTACTGATATTTGTTGGCAGAAAGGAAACATTCCTCATCCAATTTCATTTTTCTGCTCAGTATGTTTGCAGGTTTTACTCTTAAGATTTATTACATGAGATAAGTACTAAAATTCATATCCCTGATCTTTTAATTATTCAGTTGCCTTCAATTCCACTCAGGACAATGACTCACTTGGTTACCAGTGCTCCTGAGACATGACAAGTAAAATGGGAGAGCTCCTCTATCCAGGAGGAAGGGGCAGGCATCAGTCTGGTCGGGAGTGCATGGTTCGGGGATTCCAGGCTCTGCTTGGAGAACACACTTGTTTTCTCTCCCAAGAGGGTTTTACCAATCTTGGACAGCATGGAGTTTGAGAAGTGGCTCCCATGACATGGCTCCTGCAGTGAAGATACAATCTGAGAACACAGATGAAAGGCCTGACAGCACGATGGCTTAATGGTTCCCATGGCAACCAGAGACTTCTGCTCCTGGTTGCTTCAGACCAAGATCGAAAACAAGCACAAGCTCAGTTGTGATAGTCAGAGGAAAGATGAAGGGAGTGAGTTCCAGGGATCTGAAGTTTTCAAAAATGTGATTCTAAACTCGTTGTCAAGGAGAGGAGGAGCTAAGCCATCTGCAGGTCTCAGGCCTGTGGTTGGTGGATCACTCCATCTCCAGGCAGGACAAGGAACCACCTGAAGCCTTAGAGCTCACACTAAAGTCCAGTTTTGCTAGGTGATACTGTTCTCCTTTGGTTGCGCTAGACATCATGAGAGCAGACAATTATACCCCACCAGGTCCAGTGGGCCAGTTTGAGCAGAATTGTGCTTGGTGGAACATGAATCTCCAAACTGAGCACCGACTCCAGCAATATTTCCTCTAATCCTGCTCCTCCAGAACTATGCACACCTGGAATATCCTAGTCAGGAAAATAGCTTAGACCCCTAGCAACCACCTGAATGATGGCTGATGAGAGCTCAGGACAGTGGGGCATGCAGTGAGTATGGTGGCTTTGGTAATCTTTGAGTACAGACACTTCACACCCATTGAGACTGTTTGCTCCTCCTTTCCAAGAAAGTTCAGAAAAGAGAGCTGGATCCTGGGAAGTGGGTTGTCCAAGTGAGGGTGGGTGACTCCTCTGATGGCTAATGTGGAGAGGAAGGTGTCATTCACTCAGCATGTTGTACAGAGGCCAGAAGAGTGCTTACATGCAAGGAGAGATGTTCTGGGCTCACTCCACCTGCAAGGCCACACCTCTTTGGCTGCTGCCTTACAACTAGGCTGCACTCAGAAATTTACCTGCTGGTAATTTCCAAGGTCATCTCAACTCACCTTGACATGCAAAAATATCTTTCCTATCTGTGTTCACACAAGTGTTCATTCTCTTCACCAGACTAGTGCCTGTCTGGCACAGAGCCCTGTGGGATATTGCCATGAGTCCTCTTACCATCCCCAGGAGGATGCCAACTTCAAGTCAGTGGATGATATTAGAGCCTGTTGGTGGCATGAAGAGCAGAGCATCACAGGGCATAACAACTGATTTGAACATGCACCGTACTGAAAGGGCAATGGTTTGAAGCTTGCAAGATGAATACTCAAAGAGGGAGAGCAAGGACAGTTGGGTGTCATGAATATAAGAAGTGTGTTGGTGCCAAAAGTCTACTTCAGTGAAGAGACTCTATAAATCTAGTCAGCCTTCATGGTCTACCCACAAATTCCATAACACTTCTTCAGTTTCAACATGCTCTACAAATAGAGGAAATAATACTTGCCAATTCATTATGTAAGCAACCATCATTACAGACCCTAATTCCTTTGCAAGGACCTCAAAATTTCCCCTTGCAAAATTTGTGGATCTTTCTTATTGCTCTCAAGGGACAGCTGATTATAGATAAACTGATTCATACTTTTTCTGGCACAAGAAACATGAGGAAATGCTTTCCTTACAACACAGCACTTACACACACTATCCAAAAATTAAACGAGTTGAATTTGAAATAAGCAGCACTGAACCCAGCTCTCAAAATAAAGTCTACACCACAATATCAGAAAAGTAAACACAAACAGCTGTGCTAAAGGCAAACATGAAGATTGAAGATGTGCAAAATCTGAATATCAAAACAAGAGTGGTTCAAGAATATCCGAATGTGGGATAGAATTTCCTGATAAGGAAAGGTGTACCACAGGCATTAGGAAATTCTCAAATCCTTTCTATTTCTTTTGTTTGTTTGTTTGTTTTTAAAATAAAATTTATTTTTGAAATGTCAATGTGTGCATTACAGAAAAAATAATAACACAAGGAAAGAACAAAATCATGCAGTCACAAGCAGCTTTGTTGGATGTGTCCCTCTAGGTCAGGTGTATACATACACAATATCCTATTTTGTGCTATTGAGATTGTAGTGTGTATCAGGCTTTTCCACACATCATGAATATTCACCAATTCAAAATCTCAAAGCTACATGAGTATTTTTGATAACCAAGAATACACTATACCAGCTCAATCTGTTATCCTTTCTTGGGGACAAAAATTTCACTGAAGACAGAAATGGGAACAGCCTCTAGATAGATATATAGGCAGAGTTACAACTAAAATAATGCATTCACTTAATGCTCAATATAAAATGAGACAAAGCAACAGCATACACCAAACTTGTTTCATTACCAGATTTCTACTACTAAAGTATTAGCAAAAATGCATGTTCCTAATGAATTAAAGTATTCCTATAGTACACCCAGAAGATGCGCATGCCAGTGGCTCACATGGAAATGTCAATACTTGAGCACTTGTTCCCTTCATTCCCTGTGTGCACTTCTGTGCCCCTCTGCTGCCAGCCTAATGAGTAAGTACTGATACACACTGACCAGAGACAAAGTAATTCCATGTCCCAGATGCATCTTTTCTATCAAATATAACAAAAAGATATTTACATATTGCCTAATTTGCTGGCTCTAATTTCCTTTTTCTTGCTTTTAACCACTACCAACCTGCCACTTGCCTAATGCCTCTGTTTTCCTTCTTTGGGTGTGAGTTCTTAAAATGAAGGGCTCATTTATCATCCCTTACTCTGCAAAGAGAAATTAATTAATCCCCAGATAGATGGTAAATGTGAGAAAAATATATAATTTTCCCACATCTACAGTGCACCACTTGAGGACATCCATCAAAATCACAAGAGTCTATAAAAGTGCTCCATTTCTTTTGACACTGGAACTCCAATGATAGTGAGAGAATATGTCTTAAATTCACCCATTTAAACTGAATACTATTAGCAGAAACTAACATGGATTCAACCCCAAATCCTACCATTTCACATCACGTCATAAGCAAGACAATGCAAAGAAAAACTGACTAGAAAACTCAGGGCCAAGGCTGTTCAAAAAGCTTTGAAACTGGAAAGGGCCAGGGAGGTGTCAAGGCAGTGCTGGTTCTGGATCTTGCCTATCATCTCAGGTAGCTGGATGATGTCAGGAAATATAAACAGGCAAAGGCAAGTGGTGATGGCAATCAAGGTCTGGGTTGCCAGGACCCATATTTGCTGGCAGAAAAGAAACATTCATATGCCAATTTCAATCTTCTTCTCGGTGTGTTTTTAGCTTTCACTCTCAAGATTTGTTACAGTGAGAAAAGGACTGAAATTCATATCCCTGATATCTCAAAGACTCGGTTGAATGCAGTTACACTGAGGATAATGCCTCACTTGGTTACCAACGCTCCTGTGACATGAGAGTAAAAAATGGGACAGCTCATCTCTCCAGGTAGAAGGAGCAAGCATTGGGGAGCTCAGGTGTGAATGGCTAGAGAATTTCAGGCTTCTTAGGGAGAACAGTTACTTTATCTCTCCAGAGGGGATTTGGAGCCTTAAGTAACATGGAGTTTGAGGAGTGTCTTCAGTGACCTGGCGCTCACCCCTCAGATTCTGCCTGAGAACACAGAAGAAAGGCCTGATAGCAACAAGGTATCACAGTTCCCATGGCAACCAGAAAAGCTTCTGCTTCTGACTGCTTCAGACCATTTTAAAAACAAGCACCAGATCAGTTGCAATGGTCAGAGGAAAGGAGACTGGAGCAAGAACAGGTAACTGAGGTTTTCAAAAATGTGATTCTAACCTCTTAGGCCAGGAGAGCACAGCCCCTTGGTCAATGGAACCCTCCAGGACCAGGCAGGACAAGGAACTCCTCTGAAGCCTGACAGCTCACACTAAACTTCAGGTCTGCTAGGCATTGCTTCACTTGTTTGGATACACCAGTCATCATGACAGCAGCCAGTTATTCCCCATAAGTTCCAGTGGGCCTGTTTGGGTGGAGGTGTGCTTGGGGAAATGCATCCCCAAGCTGAGCACCACTCCAGCGCTATATCCTTCCTAACCCTGTCATTCAGTACTGGGCACACCCAAAATAACCTAGTAAGCAAAATAGCCTAGGGCCCTAGCAACCATACCGTATGATGGCTGGTGACAGCTGCTCATGGCAGTAGAGAATGCAGTGAGCATGGCGGGTTAAGTGATCTTTGAATTGGGTTATTTCACACACAATCTTGTGGGTTGCTCCCACTTTTCTAGAAAGTTCAGTCAGGTAACATCTGGAACCTGGGAAGGGGCTCTTCTTGGTGAAGGTGGATGCATCTTCCGCAAGCTTAAGTGGTGTCATGGAAGTCATTCACTCAGGAGGTCGGATGGAGGATAGGATGGCGCTAACATGACAGGAGAGATATTCTGTGCTCACTACACCTGCAAGAACACACGTCCTTGGCTGTGGCCTTACAACTAATATGCACTCAGAAATGTACCTGCTGAGAAAATCCAGGGACTCCACAACTCACCTTGAGATGCAGAAATGATGGGCCTCTCTGTGTTCATGCATATGTCTTTTCTCTTGACCCAACAAGTGCCAGCCTAGCACAAGGTCCTGTGGAAAATTTCCCACAGTCTTCTTAGCAGCCCTGGAAGAATGCTGACTACCAGTCAGTGAATCACAGAAGAGCCTGCTGATGGCACAAGGAACACAGCATCACCTGGCATAACTCCACATTAGAACATGCACCTTGCTGAAAGGGCTATGGTGAAAAGCTTCCAACATGAATATTCAAAGAGGGAGAGCAAAGACATTGTGTTGGCACTGAAAGCACAAGGCTGTTGGTGCTGAAAGTCTACTTCAATGAACAGACATTCTAAAACCATACAGCCATAATTGTCCACCCTCAAATTTCATCACATGTCTTCAGGTTCAACATACTCTACAAATACAGGAATTAGTACTTGCCAGTTCATTCTGTAAGCATCCATCATTACAGACCCAAATTCCCCTTGCAAGGACCTCAAAGCAGTTGCAAACTCTTGGCTCTGTCTTGTTGCTCTCTAGGGACAGCTGACTAGACACATGCTGGTTCATAGCTTTTCTGCCACAAGAACCATGAGAAAAGCCTTTCTTTAAAGCACAGCAAGTATACCCATGATCTACAGTTGAAATGTGTTAAATTTGGAATATGCAGCACTGAACTCAGTTCTTGAAATAAACAGTGCAACACAACATCACAAATGTAAACACAAAGAGCTCTGCAAAAAGGCAAAAGTGAAGGCCCAAAACTGAATATCAAAACAGGAGTGGTTCAAGAATATCTGAATGTGGGATCAGACTTCCTGAGAAGTAAATATGTACCACAGTATTTTGTAAATTGTCAAATGCTTTTCATTTCTTGAGTTGCTTCGAACCACCACCTAACTGCAACATGACTACTGGCTCTGGTTTCCTTCCTTTGGCATGAATTCTTGCAATGAATGTTTTTCATATTTTTCCCCTTACCCTAAAAAGAGCAATCCAACATTTCCCAGATCCCTGGTAAATATGAGAACAACATGTGCTTTTCCCACTTCTACAGTTCATCTATTGAAGACATACATAAAAGTTAACATGGGTCTCTGTTGGGGGTTGTGCCATGTGGGCTGTGCTGGGATGGCACCTGGCGACAGTCGGAGGTTATTTGATCACATTGGCAGTGAGGAAGTTGATTAATATAAGTACACCGAGGTGATTTATTATTAGCTGTATTCAATTAAGTCCATGCACACAATGCGTGCACAGGTGTTCCCGAGTGCTCCTACTTGGGCCTGCTCATTTTAACCTTTGCCGTGATAGGGCAGCTGACTCCTCACCTGATCTCAACTGGCATGGACCTGCCCTCTGCCTCCTGGAGGGAATATAAGCGGGCAGTAGGCGGAAGGCAAAAAAAAAAAAACAGCTAGCAATAAGAAGAAGCAGCTAGAAGCAGCAGGTAGCAGAGGTAAGAAGCAGCAGAGAGCAGAAGCAGTAAGAAGAAGCAGCTAGGAGAAGCAGCAAGCAGTAAGAAGCAGTAGGCAGAGGCAGAAGGCAGATCGTAGAGCAGAGAACTGAGAACACACCTCTAGGTTGCACCATTTAGTTCACAGAATGCAGGACACACCTCTAAGAAGAAGCAGAACTCTAAGAAGAAAGTGAAGAAGCCTCTCTTTCTCTAAAACTTTCTCTATAAGCAAAGCCTATTTTTCTCTTAAAGCTTCTCTTACTCTAAAATCAAGCAAGCCTGTCTTCCTCTACCTAGAGAATAAGCAAGCAAGCAAGGAAGGAGCACAGGAATAAAAGTAGTTTATTTCCAGTCCACCTCCGATAAATACCCATGCAATTGTTGTTGCAGGCGGCGAGAGATCTCTACAAGTGTTCCCTTGCTTTTTACACTGGAGCTCCAATGATAGTGGGAGAGTAGGTGATAAATTCCCCCTTTCTCATGAATGCTGTCAGCACAAACTAACATGGATTCAGCCCCAAAATGTACCATTTTTCATCAAGTCATAAGCAAACAATACAAAACAAAACTGACTAGGAAATCAGGGCCAGGGGCAGTTGTCTTTGGTCTTCAAAATTTAGTTTGCCAATTGATCTTGTGGTTCACATGGCAAGTGCTCAGCTGTGGAAGTCCCTTTCATTAGGAGTCTGGGAGTGTGTCCAAAAGCCTCAAAATTGGCAAGGGCCTCTGAGGGGTCAATTTGAATGTTGTGCCAGTGCAACCTGATTCACATTGCCAATCAAGAGAATTTGTGGGGGAAAAGATGTTGATAGGCCACTCAAGTGCGAGTGGTAAGGTCTGAAGTGATGAGAGTTGAAAAATGGGAAGGAATCCATCTTCTTAAGAAATGCAGGTGACTGGGGATGCACTGCTGCCTTTGAGTGCAGCTTCTGGCTGAAAGAAGTCAATGGGAATTGCTGGCAAGTGAAACTTTTAATTCTTGAAAAGTGTTGATTGGGTTGAATATGAGAGTAGAAAAAGAAAAAGGTTGAGAGGAGAGGAGGTTTGCACCCTCCGAAGTATCTTTCCTTTTTGTTTTTTTCTTTTTTCCATTTCATGGTCCTTGGGATTTGAACCCTGACCTTTCAAGTTAAAAAGACAGCACCCTCCTGGGTGGTCTATATGATCAGCACAGGAACAGCTCCTTTGAGGTACATGATTTGATCCAGTCAGGTTCTGTGTCTCTGAAGGTCTATGCAGAGAAGCAACCCTAGACAAAGCCAAATAATGACTAAGAAATTCTTAATTCTCCTTTTCACAACAATCTTGCAAATAATCTTTTTTACATCTCAACACCCAGTCTAGGGGTGTGTCCTGAGGGAAACAATTATCACATCTTTACTTAAGGAGGAACCTGTTAGTAGCTCATCACTGAGCAGAAAATTATATCACTGATCTATGGAGGACAGGACACGAGGAGAGTCTGGACAATGAGGGTATTAGAACATGTTCAGGTTGTTAGTATGAAAGTATATTTTGGGGATCATTGTCAATTGCATCCCCAGCCATTACATTCACAGTCTACTGAAAAATTCCTTGATTGGTTTTCCTTTTTACTTTTTCCTTTTGGCATTTGAATTTGGGGACTTTTACCCAGCAGAGTGCAGTAAAAAATGCCCAAGCCTGTGCTGGTTCTGGATCTTGCCTATCATCTCAGGTAGGGGTGAGGCAGAGGCAGGTGTTTCTCCTGGGAAAGGCCAGCTTCCTTCAATGAGGAATGCCTCATCAACTTAACAACTTAACCAGACGATGCCAGGAAATACAAACAGGCAAAGGCAACCCTAGATAAAGTCAATGAGTAAGCAATTCTTAATTTTCCTTTTCACAACAATATTGTAAATAACCTACTTTACAGTGCCCTACTGATTGGAATTTGAGGTCTGTGTTCCTAGAACCCATATTTGCTGGCAGAAATGAGATATTCCTCAAACAATTTCAATCTTGCTCTCCGTGTGTTTTTAGACTTCATTCTCAAGAATTGTTACAATGAGAAAAGGGTTCAAATTCAGGTCCCTGATCTCTCAATGATTCAGTTGCATTCAGTTACACACAGGACAATGCCTCACTTGGTTACCAATGCTCCTGTGACATAAGAGAAAAAATGAGATATCTCCTCTCTCCAGGTAGTAGGGCAGGCATCAGGGAGTTAGGGTGTGAATTGCTAGAGGATACCAGGCTCCAGATTAAGAAGAGTTGGTTTCTCTGTCCAGAGGGGTTTTTGGAGCCTTGAGCAACATGGAGTTTGAGGAATGCCTCCAGTGATCTGGCACTCGCCCCACAAATTTCGCCTGAGGTCACAGAGAAAAGACCTGACAGCACCATGGCATCAAGGTTCCCATGGCAACCAGAGAAGCTTCTGTTCCTGGCTCCTTCAGACCAAGATTGAAAACAAGCACTGGCTCAGTTGGGATGGTCAGAGAAAAGAAGACGGGAGTGAGTGCCAGGGAACTGAGGTTTTCCAAAATGTGATTCTAACCTCTTTGGCCAGGAGAGCACAGCCCTGTGGTCCGTGGATCCCTCCAGGTCCAGACAGGACAAGGAACTCCTCTGAAGACTGACAGCTCACACTAAACTTCAGGTATGCTAGGTGTCCCTGTGACTCGTTTGCCTATAGCAGGCATCATGACAACAGACAGGTATCACACACCTGGTGATTTGGGCCTGTTTGGGTGGAGTGGTGCTTGAGACCATGTGGATCCCCAAGCTGATCACTGGCTCCATTACTATTTTCTTCCTAACCCTTTCCTCCAGTACTCAGCACACCTGGAATATCCTAGTCAGAAAACTAGCCTAAGGTCCTAGCAAGCACACAGAATGAATGGTGGTGACAGAGGCTCATGCCAGTGGAGCATGCAGTGAGCATGGTGGGTTAAGTGATCTCTGATTTGGGACACTTCACACCCAATTTTGCAGGTTGCTCCCTTTTTTCTAGAAAGTTCAATCATGTGACATCGGCAACCCGGGAAGTGGGTCTTCTAGGTGAAGTTGGATGCATCTTCTGAAGGCTTAAGTGGTGTCATGGGAGTCATTCACTCAGGATACTGGGCAGAGGATAAGATGGTGCTGATATACCAGGATAGATATTTTATGCTTACTACACCTGCAAGGCCACACAACCTTAGCTGTGGCCTTAAAACTAATATGCACTCAGAAATGTACCTGCTGAGAAATTCCAGGGACTCCAAAACTCACCTCGAGATACAGAAATGACAGACCTATCTGTGTTCACACATGTGTCCTTTCTCTTGACCAGACAAGTGCCTTGCCTGGCACAAGGTCCTGTGGAAAATTTCCAACAGTCCTCTTAGCAGCCCTGGGAGGATGCCTACTACAAGTCAGTGGATCAGAGAAGAGCCTGCTGATGGCACAAGGAACACAGCATCACCTGGCTCAACTCCACATTGGAGCATGCACCTTGCTGAAAGGGCTATGATGAAAAGCTTCCAACATGAATATTCAAAGAGGGAGAGCAAGGACATTGTGTTGGCACTGAAAGCACAAGGCTGTTGGTGCTGAAAGCCTACTTCAATGAACAGACATTCTAAAACCATACAGCCATCATTGTCCACCCTCAAATTCCACCACGTGTCTTCAGGTTCAACATACTCTACAAATACAGGAAGTAGTACATGCCAGTTCATTCTGTAAGCCTCCATCATTACAGAACCAAATTCCACTTTCAAGGACCTCAAAGCACTTGCAAACTTGTGGCTCTGTCTTGCTGCTCTCAAGGGACAGCTGATTAGACACGTGCTGATTCATAGCTTTTCTGCCACAAGAACCATGAGAAAAGGCTTTCTTTAAAGCACAGCAAGTATACCCATGAATTACATTTGACACGAGTTCAATTTAGAATATGCATCATTGAACCCAGCTCTCGATACAAACACTGCACCACAACATCAGGAATGTAGACAGAAAGAGCTCTGCTAAAAGGCAAAAGTGAAGACCCAAAACTGAATGTCAAAATAGGACTGGTTCAATAATATCTGAATGTGTGATCGGACTTCCTGAGCAGGAATCATGTACCACAGGATTTTGCAAATTGTAAAATGCTTTTCACTTCTTGACTTGCTTGGACCAAAACCAACCTGCAACATGTCTAATAGCTCTGGTTTCCTTCTTTTGGATGAGTTCTTGCAATGAATAGTTTTCATTTTTTCCCCTTACCCTAAAAAGAACAATGCAATATTTTCCAGATCCCTGGTAAACAAGAGAACAACATATGCTTTTCCTGCACCTACAGTGCATCTATTTAGATATCCATAAAAATTTACAAGAGTCTCTACAAGTGTCCTTTCCTTTTTACACTGGAGCTCCAATGATCGTGGGAGAGTAGGTGGTAAATGCCCCCTTTCAACTGAAAGATATCAGCACAAACTGACATGGATTCACCCCCAAATCCTACCATTTTTAATCAAGTCATCAACAAGGCAATTCAAAATAAAACTGACTAGGATATCAGGTCCAGGGGCAGTCTTTTGTCTTCAACATTTGGTTTTAAATTGACCTTGAGGTTCACATGGCTAGTGTTCAACTGTTGAAGTCCCCTTCATTGGCTATCTGGGAGTGTGTCTAAAAGCCTCAAAATTGGCAAGGGCCTGTGAGGGTTCAATTTCAATGTTGTGCAAGTGCAACCAGGTGCACATTGCCAATCAAGAGAATTTGCTGGGAAAAGATGGTGATAGTACACTCAAGTGGTAAGTTCTGAAGTGATGAGAGTTGAAAGATAGGAAGGAACACGTCCTCTTAAGAAATGCAGATGACTGGGGATGCACTGCTGACTTTGAGTGCAGCTCCTGGCTGAAAGATATCAATGGAAATTGCTGTCAAGTGAAACTCTTAGTTCTTGAAAAGGGTTGATTGGGTTGAATAAGAGAAGAGAAAAAGAAAAAGGTTGAGAGGAAAGGAGGTTTGCACCCTCCGAAGTGGCTTTCTTTATTTTATTTTTTTTTTGTCATCCCATGGTGCTGGGGATTTGAACACAGGCCTTTCCACTTGCAAAGCCAGTCCCCTATGGAGTAGTCTATATGTCAGCACAGAAACAGCTCCTTTGAGGTCCATGACTTGATCCAGTCTGTTTCTGTGTCTTTGAAGTTCTATGCAGAAAAGCAACCCTAGACAAAGCCAATCAATGACTAAGGAATTCTTCATTCTCTTTTTCACAACAATCTCGCAAATAACCTTTTTTATATCTCAACACCCACAGTCTAGGGGTGTGTACTGAGGGAAAGAATTATCCTGTCCTTACTGAACCAGAAAACTGGTAGTAGCTCATCCCTGAGAAAAAAATTATATCACTAATCTATGGAGGACAGGGCACAAGGAGAGTCCGGAGTATAAAGGTATTAGAATATGCTCAGGTTGTTACTATGAAAGGAGATTTTGGGGATGATTTTCCATTGCATCACCAGTTATTACATTCACAGTCTACTGACACCTTCCTTGATTTTGTTTTCTTTTTTACTTTTCCTTTTGGCATTTGACTTTGGGAATTTCCACCCAGCAGAGTGAAGTGCAATATGCACAAGCCAGTGCTGGTTCTGGATCTTGTCTATCATCTCAGGTAGGGGTAAGGTAGAGGAAGGTGTTTCTCCTGGGAAAGGAAAGCTTTCTTCAGTGAGGGAATGCCTCATCAACATAGCCAGACTATGTCAGGAAATATAAACAGGCAAAGGCAACCCTTGATAAAGCCAATTAATGATTAAGGAATTCTTAATTCTCCATTTCTCAAAAATCTTGCAAATGAACTTTTTCACCGCACCCTCTGGGTGGCACTCGAGGTCTGAGTTCCCAGGACCCATATTTGCTGACAAAAGGAAACATTCCTCATCCAATTTCAATCTTCCTCTTGGTATGTTCTTAGCTTTCACTCTCAAGATTTGTTACAATGAGAAAAGGGCAGGAATTCAGGTCCCTGATCTCTCAATGATTCAGTTGCTTTCAGTTACACTGAGGACAATGACTCACTCGGTTATCAATGCTCTTGTGACATGAGAGTAATGGGATAGCTTCTCTCTCCAGGTAGAAGGGGCAGGCATCAGGGAGTTCGGGTGTGAATTCCTAGAGGATTCCAGGCTCTGGATGGAGAAGAGTTGGTTTCTCTGTCCCAAGGTATTTTCAGAGCCCTGAGCAACATGAATTTGAGGAGTGTCTCTGGTGACCTGGTGCTCACCTCACAGATTCCACCTGAGGTCACAGAGGAAAGGCCTGACAGCACCAGGGCATCAAGGTTCCCATGGCAACCAGAGAAGTTTCTGATCCTGGCTCCTTCAGACCAAGTTTGAAAACAAGCACCAGCTCAGTTGGGATGGTCAGAGGAAAGAAGACAGGAATGAGTGCCAGGGAACTGAGGTTTTCCAAAATGTGATTCTAACCTCTTTGGCCAGGAGAGCACAGCCCTGTGGTCCGTGGATCTCTCCAGGTCCAGACAGGACAAGGAACTCCTCTGAAGACTGACAGCTCACACTAAACTTCAGGTCTTTTAGCCGTCCCTCCACTCATTGGCTATTCCAGGCATCATGACAACAGGCAGTTACCCACACCAGGTCCACTGGGCATATTTGGGTGGAGGTGTGCTGGGAGACACGTGGATTCCCAAGCTGAGAATGGACTCCAGCACCATTTCCTTCCTAACCCTATCCTCCAGGACTGGGCATGCCTGAAATTTCCTAGTCAGGAAACTAGCATAGGGTCCTAGCAACCACACCGAATGATGGCTGGTGACAGAGGCTC
Organism: Sciurus carolinensis; assembly: GCF_902686445.1. NCBI lineage: Eukaryota > Metazoa > Chordata > Mammalia > Rodentia > Sciuridae > Sciurus > Sciurus carolinensis. The sequence goes on from NW_025920104.1 coordinate 5,814,075, forward strand.
GTGCCAGAGGAACATGCAGTGAGCATGGTGGTTTAAGTGATCTTTGAATTGGGGCATTTCACACCCAATTTTCCAATTTTCTCCCTTTTTCCTAGAAAGTTCAATCAGGTGACATCTGTAACCTGGGAAGTGGGTCTTCTAGGTAAATATGGATGCATCTTTCAAGACTTAAGTGGTGTCATGGGTGTCATTCAATCAGGATGTTGGATGGAGTATAGGATGATGCTGACATTCCAGGAGAGATATTCTGTGCTCACTATGCCTGCAAGAACACAAATCCTTGGCTGTGGCCTTACAACTAAGAAATGTACCTGCTGAAAAATTCCAAGGACTCCACAACTCACCTCAAGATGCAGAAATGATGGGCCTATCTGTGTTCACACATGTGACTTTTCTCTTGACCCAACAAGTGCCAGCCTGGCACAAGGTCCTGTGGAAAATTTCCAACATTCCTCTTAGCAGCCCTGGGAGGATGCTGACTACCATTCAGAGGATCAGAGAAGAGCCTGCTGATGGCACAAGGAACACAGCATCACCTGGCATATCTACAATTGGAACATGCACATTGCCAAAAGGGCTATGATGAAAAGTTTCCAAGGTGAATATTCAAAGCGGGAGAGCAAGGACATTGTGTTGGCACTGAAAGCACAAGGCTGTTGGTGCTGAAAGCCTACTTCAATGAACAGACATTCTAAAACCATACGGCCATAATTGTCCACCTTCAATTTCCACCATGTGTCTTCAGGTTCAACATACTCTACAAATACAGGAAGTAGTACATGCCAGTTCATTCTGTAAGCATCCATCATTACAGAACCAAATTCCACTTGCAAGTACCTCAAAGCATTTGCAAACTCTTCGTTCTCTCTTGTTGCTCTCTAAGGACAGCTGATTAGACACATGCTGGTTCATAGCTTTTCTGCCACAAGAACCATGAGAAAAGGCTTTCTTTAAAGCACAGCAAGTATACACATGATCTACAGTTGAAAGGAGTTGAATTTGTAATATGCAGCACTGAACTCAACTCTCAAAATAAACACTGACCACAACATCACGAATGTAAACAGAAAGAGCTCTGCTACAAGGCAAAAGTGAAGAACCAAAACTGAATATCAAAACAGAAGTGGTTCAATAATATCTGAATGTGGGATCGGACTTTCTGAGTAGAAATCATGTACCACAGGATTGTGCAAATTGTCAAATGCTTTTCATTTCTTAACTTGCTTTGACCCTCCATCATCGTGCAACATGCCTAAAGGCTCTGGCTTCCTCTTTTGGCATGAGTTCTTGCAGTGAATGGTTTTCATTATTTTCCCCTTACTCTAAAATGAACAATCCAATATTTCCCAGATCCCTGGTAAATATGAGAACAGCATATGCTTTTCCCGCTTGTACAGTGCATCTATTGAGGATATCTATCAAAATTTACCAGAGTCTCTGTAATGTATAAAGAGGCTCCCCTGTCAATCAGGTGCAGTCATTTTCCCTGCCCCCTAACCACTTGTCAATCTGTGAACATCCTAGCTAGCTATTGGTTTATCAGTCAGCTTGCAAGTATCCTTCTCCGATATTGGTCCCCTGTTAGCCCGGTGGAATTCAACTGTTTACTATACCTTCCCTGCCATCTTTTCACATTCTTCTGTTTGTCCTCCTCACTTTCTCTATCCTTCTGGCTTTCACACTCTCTCTAACATGTGCCCTTTCTTTTCCTTTCTCTTTTCCTTTCATTTTCTCTCTTATCCTGCAGGGAGACACTATGTTTGCTTAATAAACTCCCTTATGTGATTTCCCATGTCCAGCATGGTTCAATGGAAATTTTCTTACAGTGTTGCCATGACTTGGGATGGGATCTTCCACTGTCTCTTAAGTGAGTGGAACCCATCTGACATCCCAGTGCCCTCGGACACGGTTCCACCTTCCATTCTACCTGGATGCTCTGCTCTGCATTTATCACTAGACTTCAGGTTGGTGAGTACCCTAGGCCGGTTCCCCTAGGCCTATTTATACCCTCCAGGAAGCTAATGGGTGGGGTATTCCCAGCCACAACTTTTATATTTATGGCAGGCCCCCTTAATCGGTCTTATCTGCTGAGTAGATTCCTGATTTTATGGTGGAGATTCTCTCAGGGTTGAGGCTCATCTCGTGCTCATGCACTTGCCCTCAAAAACCCTGATATCAGGTGCTCAACTCTTCTCAGCTTTTGCCTGGCCCCACATTGGTGCTTGTGTGATGACAAAATCAAAGTGATGCCCCTCATCTCCAGCCCAGTACTCTGGCCTCGGGAAGTCTTGGCCACAGACTTGGCTGTATCAGTACCCACCATGGAATCTGGGTCCTTCAATCTGGCAGATTCACCGTGCAAATCCTTCCCCTGACCCCCAGTCCTTAAAGCCATCAAAATCCATTTGTGTAATGGCACAGAGCTTCCGTGAGTGAACAGGCCAATGGAAAGGGATTCCTTATGTTCACGTCTCTTCTTTCTTATATCTTGGCTCTTCCTGAAGTCTCAAGGGCCTCCAGACCTTGGAACTCCATCTTCCCCTCCTTTCCCATGTAATATAAGTAGTCCCATTCCCCGCAAGTAGTGGGGGATAATTGTTTGACAATTTTATGCATCCAAACCTAAATTAAAATGACCTAGGCATCAAGTTTCTGCTAGAATATTTTAGCCCCTTTCGGATTCAGATCTCAGTCAAGGATTACATTGAAATGTAAATGGAAGAAGGTGAAGTCGGAGACCAGTTTCAAACCCAAGGAAAAAAGGTGTCCATTTTAAATTTCTCCTGGGCTACAACTCAGAATACTTTTCTCCCTTTCACCTTTTCTCTCCTTCTCATTTTCTCATGCTATAATTAATGACCATTACCATTTTTCTTCTAGGACTTTTGTTTTTCTTAAATGCTGCATTTTTGAGCTCACAATGTTGATCCTACATACCTAGGTTAGTGATTTTTGATCAGTTCTTTTTATCCAAATCTAGAGTTATTTTTGAACATCCGTTACATTGCAATGAAGATAAGCATTACACAGCCTTTGCTTTTGTGTTAAATATAAGTGCACATAAAAATTAAAATTTTAAAAATGGATCCAAATATTTTTAATTCATGTGATATAAAAGGTTCAATTTAAATTGGGTAAGCTAATAGAAGTAAAATGTCAATAAAATTAATTCACAAGTCTCTAGGTGGTCACACTAACAAAATATTAATGTTTAAAAAATGTCTACCATTAATTTTTCTAGGACTTTTCTTCAACAGGAAAGAGATGGCAAGTAGTGTTTACACTTGTCTGACATCTTTTTTTTACACTTGTCAGATATCTTGGTTTTTTTTACAAAAGATGAGTGAATTAAAGTCGACATGTATGGGATTACTCAAATGTGTTTGTAAGAGACATCTAATTAATTAACAAAGTTATTCCATGGAGAAACATACTTAAAAACATTAGTCTTTGTATATTAAATGTGTTCATATTTTCCAGGTATACAACTCTTTAAAGCAGAAAATTTATCAAGCTGCTATTCTGTTTACTATACCTTCCCTGCCATCTTCTCATATTCTTCTGTCTGTCCTCCTCACTTTCTCTATCCTCCTGGCTTTCACACTCTCTCTAACGTGTGTCCTTTCTTTTCCTTTCTCTTTTCATCTCATTTTCTCTCTTACCCTGCAGGGAGACACTCGGTTTGCTTAACAAACTCCCTTATGTGATTTCCCATGTCCAGCATGGTTCCGTGGAAATATCCTTACACTCTCTTCAAGTATTCCCTTCCTTTTGACACTAAAACTCCAATGATAGTGGGAGAGTAGGTGGTAAATTCTCCCTTTCTACTGAATGCTATCAGCACAAGCTAACATGGACTCAACCCCAAATCCTACCATTTTTCATCAAGTCATAAGCAAGGCAATACAAATTAAAACTGACTAGGATATCAGGGTCAAAGGTGGCTGTCTTTTCTCTTCACAATTTGGTTTTCCAACTGAACTTCTGTTTCACATGGTAAGTGCTCAGCTGTGGAAGTCCTCTTCATTGGGAGTCTGGGAGTGTGTCCAAAAGTCTCAAAATTAGCAAGGGACTGTGAGGGGTCAATTTGAATGTTGTGCCAGTGCAAACTGGTGCACATTGCCAATCAAGAGAATTTGCTGGGAAAAGATGGTGATAGGACACTCAAGTGTGAGTGGTAAGATCTGAAGTGATGAGAGTTGAAAGATGTGAAGGAACACATCCTCTTAAGAAATGCAGGTGACTGGGGATGCACTGCTGCCTTTGAGTGCGGCTCCCATCTGAAAGGAATCAATGAAATTTGCTGGCAGGTGAAACTGGTAGTTGTTGAAAAGGGTTGATTGGGTTGAATAAGAGAGGGGAAAAGGAAAAAGGTTGAGAGAAGAGGAGGTTTGCACCCTCTGAAGTGCCTTTTCTTGTTTTTTTTTTTTTTTCTTTTTTCCATCCCATGGTGCTGGGGATTTAAACCATGGCTTGTCAGCATGCAACACCAGCACTCTCCCAGGTGGTCATCATCAGTACAGGAACAGCTCCTTTGAGTTACATGACTTTATCCAGTCAGTATCTGTGTCTCTGAAGTTCTATGCAGAGATGCAACCTTAGACAAAGCCAATCAATGACTAAAGAATTCTAAATTCTCCTTTTCACAACAATCTTGCAAATAACCTTCTTTGCATCTCAAAACCCACAGTCTAGGAGTGTGTACTGGGGAAAGAATTATCCCTTCTTTACTTAACCAGGAAACCAGTAGTAGCTCATCCCTGAGCAGAAAATTATATCATTGATCTATGGAGGACAGGGCAGGAGGAGAGTCCGGACTATAAGGGTAATATAATATGCTCAGGTTATTAGTATGAAAGATTTTGGGGATCATTGTCCTTTGCATACACAGTCATACATTCACAGTCTACTGACACCTTTCTTGATTTTTGTTTTCTTTTTAAATTTTCCTTTTGGCATTTGACTTTGGCAATTTCTACCCAGGGGAGTGCAGTGCAAAGTGCACAAGCCAGTGCTGGTTCTGGATCCTACTTATCATCTCAGGTAGGGGTGAGGTAGAGGAAGGTGTTTCTCTTGGAAAAGGAAAGTTTCCTTCAATGAGGGAATGTCTCATCAACATAGCCAGACGATGTCAGGAAATATAAACAGGCAAAGGCAACCCTAGATAAAACCAATTAATGATTAAGGAATTCTTAATTCTCCTTTACACAAAAATCTTGCAAATAATCTTTTTTATAGTGCCTTTTTGGGTGGCACTCGAGGTCTGAGTTCCCAGGACCCATATTTGCTGACAAAAGGAAACATTCCTCATCCAATTTCAATCTTCCTCTACGTATGTTTTTAGCTTTCACTCTCAAGTTTTGTTATAATGAGAAAAGGGCTGAAATTCAGGTCCCTGATATCTCAATGATTCAGTTGCATTCAGTTACACTGAGGACAATGCCTCACTTGGGTACCAATGCTCCTGTGACATGAGAGTAAAAAATGGGATAGCTTCTCTCTCCAGGTAGAAGGGGCAGACATCAGGAAATTTGTGTGTGAATGTCTAGAGGATTCCAGACCCTAGATTAAGAAGAGTTGGTTTCTCTGTCCAGAGGGGTTTTGGAGGCCTTGAGCAACATGTAGTGTGAAGAGTGTCTACGGTGACCTGGTGCTCATCTCACACATTCTGCCTCAGGTCATAGAGGAAAGGCCTGACAGCACCATGGCCTCATGGTACCCATGGCACCCAGAGAAGTTTCTGCTCCTGGCTGATTCAGACCAAGATTGAAAACAAGAACCAGCTCAGTTGTGATGGTCAGAGAAAAGAAGAAAGGAGTGAGTGCCTGGGAACTGAGGTTTTCCAAAATGTTTTTCTAACCTCCTTGGCCAGGAGAGCACAGCCGCTTGCTGCGTGTATCCCTCCAGCACCAGGCAGGACAAGAAAATCCTCTGAAGATTAACAGATCACACTAAACTTCAAGTCCACTAGGCATTGCTGGACTCCTTTGGATACACCGGGTTTCATGACAGCAGGCAGTAATCCTCCACCAGTTCTAGTGGGCCTGATTGGGTGGAGGTATTCTTGGAGACAAGTGGGCCCCCAAGCTGAGCACCGGCTCCAGTGCTATTTCCTTCCTAACCCTATCCTCCAGGACTGGGCACACCCAGAATATCCTAGTCAGGAAACTAGCCTAGGGTCCTAGCAACCACACCAAATGAAGGCTGGTGTCAGAACAGGAACAGCTCCTTTTAGACAAATGAATTGATCTACTCAGGGTCTGTATCTCTGAAGTTCTATGCAGAGAAGCAATCCTAGAAAAAGCCAATCAATGACTAAGGAATTCTTATTACTTCTTTTCATATCCTAGTAAGGAAAATAGCCTAGGGTCTTAGCAACCTCACCAAATGGCTGGTGACACAGGCTCATGCCAGAGGAGCATGCAGTGAGCATGGTGGGTTAAGTGATCTTTGAATTGGGACACATCCGATCTTGCAGGTTGCTCCCTTTTTCCAGAAAGTTCAATCAAGTGACATCTCGAACCTGGGAAATGGGTCTTCTAGGTGGAGGTGGATGCATCCTCTGAAGGCTTAAGTTGTGTCATGGGATTCATTCACTCAGGATGTCAGATGAAGGATACGATTGGCCTGATATGCCAGGATAGATATTCTGTGCACACTACACCTGCAAGTCCACACATCCTTGACTGTGGCCTTAAAACTAAGATGCACTCACAAATTTACCTGCTGAGAAATTCCAGGGACTCCTCAACTTACCTCAAGATGCAGAAATGACAGGCCTATCTGTGTTCACACATGTGTCATTTCTCTTGACCAGACAAGTGCCTGCCTGACACAAGGTCCTGTGGAAAGTTTCCACCAGTCTTCTTAGCAGCCCTGAGAGGATGCCTACTATAAGTCAGTGGATCAGAGAAGAGCCTGCTGATGGCACAAGGAACACAGCATCACCTGGCATAACTCCATATTTGTACATGCACCTTGCTTAAAGGGCTATGATGAAAAGCTTCCAAGATGAATAATCAAAAAGGGAGAACAAGGACATTGTGTTGGCACTGAAAGCACAAGGCTGTTGGTGCTGAAAGCCTACTTCAATGAAGAGACATTTGAAAACCATACAGCCATCATTGTCCACCCTCAAATTCCACCATATGTCTTCAGGTTCAACATAGTCTACAAATGCAGGAAGTAGTACATGCCAGTTTATTTTGTAAGCATCCATCATTACATACACAAATTCCCCTTGCAAGGACCTCAAAGCAATTGCAAACTCGTGGCTCTGTCTTGTTGCTCTCAAGGGACAGCTGATTAGACACATGCTGATTCATAGCTTTTCTGCCCCAAGAACTGTGAGAAAAGGCTTTATTTAAAGCACAGCAAGTATACCCATGATGTACAATTGAAAATTTTTAATTTGGAATATGCAGCACTGAACCCAGTTCTCAAAATAAACACTGCACCACAACATCTGGAATGTAAACAGAAAGAGCTCTGCTAAAAGGCAAAAGTGAAGACCCAAATCTGAATATCAAAGCAGGAGTGGTTCAAAAATATCTGAATGTGTGATCAGACTTACTGAGCAGAAATCATGTACCACAGGATTTTGCAAATTGTCAAATGCTTTTCATTTCTTGAGTTGCTCCTACCCACCAACAACCTGCAACATACCTAATGGCTCTGGTTTCCTTCTTTTGGCATGAGTTCTTGCAGTGAATGGTTTTTGTTTTTTTCCCCTTACCCTAAAAAGAACAATCCAATATTTCTCAGATCCTTGGTAAACATGAGAACAACATATGGTTTTCCCACTTCTACAGTGCATCTATTGAGAACATCCATCAAAATTTACAAGAGTCTCTACAAGTGTTCCCTTCATTTTGACACTAGAGCACCAATGATAGTGGGAGAGTAGGTGGTGAATTCCCCCATTATCCTGAATGCTATCAGCACAAACTAACATGGATTCAGCCCCAAATCCTACCATTTTTCATCAAGTCATAAGCAAGGCAATACCAAATAAAACTGACTAGGATATCAGGGCCAGTGGCAACTGCCTTTTGTCCTCACAATTTGGTTCTCCAATTGACATTGTGGTTTACATGGCAAGTGCTCAGCTGTGGACATCCCCTTCATTGGCTGTCCCGACCCGCGGGACATAAACTGAGGACGGCGAACCGGAGAAAAGGAATGAAGGGACAACAGACACAGGGAGTGACAGCAAGACAGGAGTTCTGATCAAGCTGAAAATTTTTATTGTTCACATGGGTATTTATGCTGAGGGAATGAGGGGTATGACGAGACGCAGGCTGGTTGGCTGTGTTCTATTGGACTCCTGATAGGGTGCAAGTTCATGCCGGTGGGAAGATGAAATCCCAGATGAGAAGCAGGGACGGTGCCATGGGCACCATATTGTCAGAACTATCAGCCAGAAGAGGGGAGGGGCATGCCTTGTGAATCTGTCAGTTGCCAATTGCAGGGTGTTTGTGCAGGGCAAGGCAACTGCAAAATGTTCCCTGGGCTGCTGCTTATCATAAAGGTCAGGACGTTCTCAGAATGAGAACTTCTTCTTGGTCCCTGACATTTCCCCCTTTCTTATATAAAATTATTGACCATATTCTGATAGCCATATTTTAATGGGGTGATAGTGGCTATGTGGCGAGGTGGGGGTGTGACCTGCCCGGACAGGTACAGAGTTGGAGTGAAAATCCCTCGGGAACTGCACCTGTCTTAGGTTGTCCATGACAGAGCAACATCCTTACCTGTCATTGGATAATGAGGCTCTAGCCCTCATTTTCTGTCTTAGGTTGGTATGAGCTCTCACGAATCTTACCCATCATTGGCTGTCCAGTTCAACTCACAGGGATGATGGTCTATTAAGATCACCATCATGATCATCATCTCCAGTCGATGGTAATGAACCTGAATAGGTTTCGCCAGTATAGCCTCAAAATGAATTCTAAGAAAAGCCATGATCTTGTTGAATATCAAAGGACCTATAGATACGATAAGCAGCAAGCAAAGGAGGGGACCTAGGAAGGGAAGGAGATAGGGAAGGAGTCCACTGAATCCAGTCCATAGTGGATTATCAGCCAGTGCTCGTCAGCATTTTTCTAAGTCTTCCTGCAGCAGTTTGATCTTGTCCTTAACAATCCCTTACTTGTTGGCATAAAAACAGCATTTTTCCTGCAAAGCCAAACAAATGCCTCCCTGTTCAGCAGTTAGAAGGTCTAAGCCTCTCCTATTTTGTAGGACCATTTCTGCTAAGGATTCCACCTGATCTTGAAGATCTTGTATGGTGCTTGAGAGTATCTGTACATCAGAAATCAATTGTCTGGATAATTTCATATATTGAGTAAGAGAGACCCCCAAACCAGCAGTACCTGAGGCCACTGCTGTAGTTATTCCAAGTCCTGCAAGTAAAGGGATAAAGGTGACAGCACGTTTAGCTCATCCTGCAATGTGATCAATTGGTATAGGAACAGGCTCATATCCTGGAATAATGTCTACATCTGAGAGCAAGGCAGATAGGACACATAATCCAGTCCAGTTGGTTGGCAGTTGAGTGAAAGCCTTATTACCTCCACCGACAAATACAGTGCCATTAGGGGGGCACAATGGCTGTGAAAAATTGAATGTCTCGGAGCAATCACTAAATGTCATAATCCCTACATTTAAATCCCAGGTATTATTATAGCCAGGTGAGACAAAGCAAGTAGTATTGGAAAATATGAATGGCTGTATCAAAAATGGTGAAGTCAGTAGACAATTTTCACTGGTAAATTTGGATCATGGTGTATTAGGATAGGTTACATTCTCGCAATTTTTCTAGTAAGGGTAGCAGCTGAGTCATTTCTATAATCAATCGGAATAGCTAATGGAGTGGGATATCCTAGCTGCAAGCAAAGCCAACAATCTGCACTCAAGGGAGAATTGGACTGATTAAGCAAGGCGTAAGTGGCTTCAAGAATATTGTAAGTGACAGGGTCTATCTCAGAAGGTCTGTGTTTAGGTAGTGCTAGTGGGTGATATAAGAGACTAGGATGCAGTTCCTCGTACATCCGTTGAATTTTCTCATGGACTTGTTTGGCTCTATTAGAATCTTGGGGGCCTCCTCCGTCAGATACATGTAGGAGAGGCCATAGTAGACCAGCAAACTGTTTGCCCTACTAAGTCTGCAGGACATGAGGCAACACTTAATTTTCCAGGGGTATTAGACCAATTCCCTCCAGTTGATCCTGGATGGGACCTTAATAAGGTGGTAGTAAAATAGATTTTACTCCCTGAGGAACAGGTTTGAGCTGAGGAATAACAAGAACTATGGAAGGAAGTGTGAAAAGTTGTGCAAGAACACGGTGCAGGTTTGCCATTAACTGGGGGAATAATTTGTCGTTTTTCGATACAGTACAACTGAGTATGTGTCTCCCAAAATGCGATGTGACTGCCACAATCTATCTCTTGGCATTGTTTCAGGAGATTACCAATGTATGATGGCTTGTGATTTGCCTCATCAGTACTCAATATAAATCCTCTCTCACACTTACATGGTTTGTTTTTGAGTTCCAGTAAATACTCACGAATCTTAGCAGGGTCCTCAAGTCCTGCATGGCTGTGGGAGAGCAGTGAACAGGCAGTCATTATCCAGAGAAGCAATGGTGTGCAGTCACAGGGTTTGCATTCAGGGGATTTTTTGCATAGATTGTCGGCTGCATCTGTCAGAGAGGAAGATTCATCCTTTGGGGGAAGGTTTCCATCCCTGGGTTGTGGTAAATCATTGACCTGTTTGACCAGGCATTCTGGTAACCATCTTGGGGCTGCTTGTCTGATCTAAAATGCAACCTGAGCCTCGTCCCCAAATGAGGATGTGATCTGGGCCTTTCCATTTATTTGTTAAAGGATTGCACCACATAACAGATGGGCGAGCAGAAATAGAAGAGGGATGCCAATGTCTGTCTGTGGCCGAATGTCCTTCATTGTCTAGGGTAAGAAAGTTAAGAGCAAATAATGCATGATTAAGGCAACCCCTGGGAGTGGTAAATGCAAGGGAAGAGGCCTTAAGGTGGGTAAGCCAGGATTTTAAGGTGAGGTGTGCAAGTTCCACAGTGACTTGACCTTGAGGGTTATATGGAATTCCAGTAGTATGAGAGATTTGAAGAGTGGCACAAAACTGTTTGAACTTGGTACTGGTATATGCAGGGCCATTATCTGTCTTAATATGTGCTGGCTTTCCCATTATGGAAAAGGCTGAGACAAGATGAGAAAGGACATTCTTCATAGCTTCTCCGGAATGTGGTGATGCAAAAATACAGCCACTAAAGGTATCTATGGAAACATGTATGTACTTTGTTTTTCCAAATTAGGGAAAGTGAGTAACATCCATCTGCCAAATCTGATTGGTCAGTAATCCTCGAGGGTTAAGGCCCAGATGCTGAATAGGAAGGGAGACAATGCAAGCAGGACACGCTTTTAAAATTTCCCTTGCTTGTCTCCTAGTGATTTTACAAAGTAACCGAAGGTTCTGAGAATTTAAGTGGTGAAGGTTATGTAAGTCTGTGGCCTCTTGGATGAATCTAATAAGAACTGGGAAAAGGGAGTGAGTGGCTGCATCAGCCTGAGCATTACCCCGTGATAGGGGACTGGGAAGATCAGAATGTGCTCTAATGTGTCCTAAGAAAAATGGATGTTTTCTAGCCTGAATTAGTTGTTGAAGCTGGTTAAAAAAAAAGGCTGCATTGGAGGAAGCCTTAATGGTGGGTGAAATCTCCAATAGGGGCACAGAATGGGCAGTGTAAGCACTGTCTGTATAAATATTAACAGGTTTGTCAAAAAATGTCATAAAGACTTGTGTTATAGCAAACAATTCTACAAGCTGTGCTGATGGATAAGCAGTGTCAAAGGTGGTGGGCTGATTATCAACAACAAAGGCTGCACGGTCATTGCTGGAGCCATCTGTAAAAACAGTAAGGACTTGTGGAATAGGAGCCTTCCGAGTAACCTGAGGAAAAATAAATGGATGTAATTGAGCAAAATGCAAAAGGGGGTCATTGGGAAGGTGGTTATCAATTGTTCCCAAAAAGGCTGATAGGGCAATACCCCATTCATCCCATGTCTGTAGTAAAAATTGGGTCTGATCCTTAGTGTATGGAATCAAAATGCTATCAGGGTCTTTGCCAAAATGTTGTCGAGAAAGAAGGCAACCTTTAATAATGATAGAAGCTACCTGAGCAGGATAGACAGCAATAACTTTAGAGGATGTGGTGGGCAAATAAACCCAAAGCAAGGGGCAACCTTTATTTTTCAAATGTGGATCCCACTGCCAGAATAGTTCTGTGGGTGTATGAGGGGTGTGTAATATAACCAAAACCAAAGGAAGGTTATAAGATATTTGTGTAACAAATTGTTGAGCAATGGCTTCTGTGACTTGAATTAATGCTTGCCATGCCTTGGGAGTAAGCTCTCGAGGAGAAGAGGGGTCAGAATCTCCCCTTAAAATATCATTAAGAGGCAAAAGCACATAGGTAGGTAGTTTTGAATATGGTCTTAGTCATTGGATATCCTCTAGTAATTTTTGGAAATCGTTAAGTGTGTGGTGATGGTCCACACACAATTTTATATTAGGAATTTGAATTTGATTAGTTTGAAGTTTGAGGCCCAAGTAGGTTGTAGGGGTCCTGAGTCTGAAACTTATCAGGGGCTATCAGAAGTCCCAAGGCAGTGAGGGCCTTATAGAGATCCAAATAACAATTGTTAAGATCATAGGTATTAGGTGCAGCGATTAACAAATCATCCATATAATATAATATATAAACTTGTGGCCACTGCTCTCTCACAGGGTCTACTGCTTGAGCAACATATTTTTGGCAAAGACTAGGGCTGTTAACCATACCCTGGGGAAGGACCTTCCATTGAAATCTTTGCCTACGGCCCTGAAAATTGATGCGGGGGAGGCTGAAAGCAAAATAGGGTCTGTCCTCATGATGTAAATGAATAGTAAAAAAGCAATCTTTTAAGTTGATGACCATTTTATAATAATCCCTAGGAATAGCTACCGGTGTAGGGATGCCTGGCTGTAGTGCCCCCATCAGGCGCATAACCTTATTGATAGCACACAAATCCTATAAAAGGTGCCATTTGCCTGATTTCTTCTTAATAACAAAAATAGGAGTGTTCCAGGTTGAGGTTGAGGGTTCCACATGGCCGGCTGTCAACTGTTCCTGTACTAACATGGAGGCAGCCTCTAATTTTTCTTGGGTAAGGGGCCCCTGATCCACCCACACAGGAGTTTGAGTTTCCCAAATAATTTTGTCTGCATGGGGTACAGGAGGGTCAGGGACTGACACTAAAAATCCAAATACCTAAGTCCAAATTTGTCTGTTTTTGTATGGGCTGTACAGGCTCAACCTGTCCTTGTCCTAGCCTCCCAAGGCCTGTACCAGGGATAAAACCCATATGAAGCATTTGATGAGTGACTAAAGAGTCGGGACTAGCAAGAATAACTTTCATTTGGCTTAGAATGTCTCATCCCCAAAGGTTGACAGGGAGATCAGGAACAACGAAGGGGGTAACAGTTCCTTTATTTCCTGTGTTATCTTTTGTGTCAGTCCAATTGAGCACCCTGGAGCTAACTAAGGGGTTTTTTGATTGCCCTATTCCTTTCAAGTCAGTGATGAGGTGAGGGGCCAATCTGATGGCCAATATTTTTGAGAAATAACTGTGGCATCTGCACCAGTATCTAGGATCCCTTGGAATTTCTTTCCTTCAATAAATAAGGTAAGAGAGGGTCTTTTGTGGGAGATAGGTGGGACCCAATATACATCAGAGGATCCTAAAGAGGCCGTGTTTCGTGGTGAATTTTGGGCGGCGGGAGTGTTTCCTGAATTGAGGTGAAGGAGTATTAATTGTGCAATTCTTGTTCCTGCAGGGATGGCCGCTATTCTGTTAATAGCTGTGGCCAGTATTTTAATTTCTTCAGTGTAATCATTATCAATAATTCCAGGGAAGATCTGAACACCTTGTAAGGTGGTAGAAGCTCTCCCAAGAATAAGAGCACACATATGAGGTGGAGGGGGGCCTACAACCCCAGTGGGTATTATTTGGGGTCCTTGCATAGAGTCTAATATTGTATTGGTGGAAGCACAGAGGTCCAATCCTGTGCTGCCTGGGGTAGCGCATTGGAGGGAGGTGATTGTGGAGAAGGACAGGGGGCATGGATTGGATTGGGAGTCTGAGAGGGAACAAACCTTATTGCCTCTGGGTTTGTTCTGGGGGCGGTCGGGGCCAGGGGCAGGACCCGAGAGGAGTTTCCTGAGAAGGAAGAGGGAATAGGCTGTCCAAGGGCATTGGTCTTGGATCCATACTCCTTGGCCCAGTGGTGACCTTTATCACATTTAGGGCAAAGTGTGAGTGGAGGTGGTTTAGCCCCTGTTTGAGGAGATATGGGTCCTTGACCCAGTCTCCCTGTTGGGCACTCTCACACAAAATGGCCAGGTTGTTTGCAAGTAAAGCAAGTACGTGGGCCAAGGTTGTGAAGGGCCTTGGTGAAGGTGGTGTGGCCCATGGCATGGGGCGTTCCCACCCCGGCACACAGCCTAATGAAGTCAGAAAGGTCCCCTTTATCTTTATGGGGCCGAAGAACATCTTGACATATTGGATTGGCATTTTCAAAGGCAAGATATTTTACAAAGGAGCTCTTGCTTTCACTTGGTCCAAGTAAGTGCTCCGCAGCCAGATTAAGCCGTGCAACAAAGTCACTGTAAGGCTTGTCAGGACCCTGATGAATTTTTGCTACGGAAGTGGTGGCCGAGCCCTTTTGAGAGAGCCATCTCCACGCGTGCAAACCAGCAGTTTCAACCTGTGCTAGGAGCCCAGTAGGGAAGCGTGCCTATTTAGGGTTAGTATCAAATGGCGCATTACCCACTAGTTTAACATAGGTCCAGGATTTAGATAAAGCCTTGGTTGAATTTTTTTGGGCAGTTTCCCAGCAGTATTCCTTAAAGTCTGCGTTCCACAACAGGAAGTCCCCCGCACTGAGGGTGGCTTGGGCCAAAAATTTCCAATCATTAGGGGTGAGCCATTGTGTACTATGGTTCTCTAGCAAGGCCAGTGTATAAGGTGCAGTGGGGCCATGCTGAGCACAAGCCTTTTTAAGTCTTTCAAGAAAGCGGAGGCTCAGTCTTTTATAAGAACCAAGGGCTCCACTCTGTCCAGAGGTGGGCTCCTCCTCATCCCCTGATTCCTGGTACTCCTCTTGTTCTCCCTCTGGTTCTACCTCTTGTTCCTCCCCTGATTCCTTTTCCTGACCTCCTTCTAGACTGTGTGAGCTGATCTGCTTGACTGCGAGTAACTGGAAAGGTAAGAACAGGCTGACCGCGCGGCTTCACCTTAGGAGTATTAAGGGGTTTGGGGCCAGTTTGTGTTAACTCCATGCCCAAGGCTAGTGAGCGAAGTTCGGCATCAAGGGCTTTTAGTTCTTTTAAAAGTTGGATTTGTCCCCACCTATGTTGGAGAGACTCGCATAAAGGGGTTAGATTAGGCAAGGGAAGTGAGGAAAAAATGTTTGGGGGGGGCAGTAGGTCCCTGAAGGGTCAGAGCATGGAAGGCAGGGGGTGTATAAGAGGGAAGTGGATTTTTAAGAGGTGGCAGGTCTGGAGAATGGTATCGAGCTGCTGCCTCCTCCAGGGTAGCCTCATCCTCGGGTCAATTCATCATAGGGATTTAAAATTGGATAAATCTTAGGGGGATTTTTAGGGGACTCCTTTGGTAATGTGGGGTCTGGGAGGGTACCAGTGTCCTGAGAAGGCTGAGTAGGGGGCATTTGAATGCTAACTGAAGGGCATGCCGAGGGGGGTCGAGAGGTGGATTGCATTGCCTGCTTCCCAATTTTACAATTTTAAAGTACCACTGTCAAAGGGTGAACTTTTAAGAATTTCATTAATTAAATTCCATTAAGAAAAGGCAGTGATAGGCACCTTTTGAGGACCAAAAGTCTCGTAATAATCTTTGAGGCAGTCTCCTACTCTGAGACACATTTTACCATCAGTTGACCCCTTGAAGGGAAACCAAGGACACAAATTCTTTATGTATGAAAAGAATAATTTTAAGTCCTTTTTCTTAACATGCGCTCCCTGAGTCTTGAGGGCCTCCTTGAGACCCATCAGAAACAAATCTTGTGACGAAACTGCTTGTCCCATGGTGTGTCACTCACCTTGTGCCGGCCTCACTCTCCTACTGGATCTGATTCTAGGAATAGTTAACCAAGGTGATCACAGAATCCACTTGGCCAAGGTTTCCCCAGAGGGCAGCGTTCGCTTCTCAGGCAAAGGCTACAGTCAACCACGTTGAGCGCCAACTGTCCCAACCCGTGGGACATCAATGGAGGACAGTGAACCTAAGAGAGAAGTAATGAAGGGACAACAGACACAGGGAGTGACAGCAAGACAGGAGTTCTGATCAAGCTGAAAATTTTTATTGTTTACATGGGTATTTATGCTGAGGGAATGAGGGGTATGACGAGATGCAGACTGGTTGACTGTGTTCTTCTATTGGGCTCCTGATAGGGTGCAAGTTCATGCCGGCGGGAAGGTGAAATCCCGGAAGAGAAGCAGGGACGGTGCTATAGGCACCATATTGTCAGAACTATCAGCCAGGAGAGGGGAGGGGAATGCCTTGTGAATCTGTCAGTTGCCAGTTGCAGGGTGTTTGTGCAGGGCAAGGCAACTGCAAAATGTTCCCTGGGCTGCTGCTTATCATAAAAGTCAGGACGTTCTCAGAATGAGATCTTCTTGGTCCCTCACAATTGGTAGTCTGGGAGTGTGTCCAAAGCCTCAAAATTGGTAAAGGCCTGTGAGGAGTCAATTTGAATGTTGTGGCAGTGCAACCTTGTGCACATTGCCAATCAAGAGAATTTGCTGGGAAAAGATGGTAAAAAGACACTCAAGAGTGAGTGGTAAGGTCTGAAGTGATGAGAGTTGAAAGATGGGAAGGAATACGTCCTCACTAAATGAAGGTGTCTGGGGATGCACTGGTGCCTTTCAGTGTAGCTCCGGCTGAAAGGAGTTAATGGAAATTGCTGGCAGGTGAAACTGGTAGCTATTGAAAAGGGTTGATTGGGTTGAATAAGAGAGGAGAAAAAGAAAAAATTTGAGAGGAGAGGAGGTTTGCACCTTCCGAAGTGTCTTTTCTTGTTGTGTTTTTCTTTTCTCCATCCCATGGTGCTGGGTATTTAAATCCCATCCTTTCCGCTTACAAAGCCAGCACCCTAAGAGGTGGTCTATATCATCAGCACAGGAACAACTCCTTTGAGGAACATGTCTTGATCCAGTCTGTTTCTGTGTCTCTGAAGTTCTATGCAGAGATGCAACCCTAGGCAAACCCAATCAATGACTAAGGAATTCTTAATTCTCCTTTTCACATCAATCTTGCAAATAAGCTTTTTTACATCTCAACAACCTCAGTCTATGGGTGTGTCCTGAGGGAAAGAATTATCCTGTGTTTACTTAAACAGGAAATCGGAAGTAGCTCATCCCTGAGCAGAAAATTATATCACTGATCTATGGAGGACGGGGCACGAAGAGAGTCTGGACTATTTAGGGTATTAGAATATGCTCAGGTTGTTAGTATGAAAGGAGATTTGGGGGATCATTGTCCATTGCATCCCCAGGCATTACATTCACACTCTCCTAACATCTTCCTTGTTTTTGTTTTCTTTTTCACTTTTTCTTTTGGCATTTGACTTTGGGAACTTCTACCCAGCAGAGTGCAGTGCAAAATGCACAAGCCAGCTCTGGTTCTGAATCTTGCCTATCATCTCAGGTAGGGTTTAGGTAAAGAATGCTGTTTCTACTGGAAAAGGCCAGTTTCCTTCAATGAGGGAATGTCTCATCACCTTAGCCCAGAAGATGTCAGGAAATATAAACAGACAAAGGGAACTGTAGATAAAGCCAATCAATGACTAAGAATTTCTTGATTCTCCTTTTAACAAAAGTCTTGCAAATAACCTTTATTACAGTGTCCTACGGGATCGCACTCCAGGTCTGGGTTCCCAGGAACCCATATTTGCTGACAGAAAGAAAACATTCCTCGTTCAATTTCAATCTTCCTCTCGGTATGTTTTTAGCTTTCACTCTCAAGATTTGTTACATTGAGAAAAGGGCTGAAATTCAGGTCCCTGTTCTCTCAATGATTCAGTTGCATTCAGTTACACTGAGGAAAACACCTCACTTGGTTGCCAATGCTCCTGTGACATGAGAGTAAAAAATGGGATAGCTCCTCTCTCCAGGTAAATGGGGCAGACATCAGGGAGTTCTCATGTGAGTGGCTAGAAGATTCCATGCTCCAGATTTACAAGATTTGGTTTCTCCCTCCAGAGGTGATTTTGGAACCTTGAGCAACATGGAGTTTGAGGAGTGTCTCAGGTGACCTGGCGCTTGCCCCACAGATTCTGCATTATATCACAGAGGAAAGGCCTGATAGCGCCATGGTTTCACAGTTCCCATGGCAACCAGAGAAACTTCTGCTCCTGGCTGATTCAGACCAAGTTTGAGAACAAGCACCAGCTCAGTTGGGATGGTTAGAGAAAAGAAGATGGGAGTGAGTGCAAGGGAACTGAGGTTTTCCAAATGTGATTCTAACCTATTTGGCAAGGAGAGCACAGCCCCATGTTCTATGGATCTCTCCAGCACCAGGCAGAACAAGGAACTCCTCTGAAGACTGACAGCTCACACTAAACTTCAGGTCTTCTTGGCGTCCCTGCACTCGTTTGGCTATACCGAGCATCATTACAACAGTTATCAACCACGAGGTCCAGTGGTCCTGTTTGGGTGGAGATTTGCTTGGGGACACGTGGACCCCAAGCTGAGCATAGGCTCCAGTGCTATTTCATTCCTAAACCTCTGTTTCAGGACTGGGCACACCTGGAATATCCTAGTCAGGAAAATAGCCTAGGGTCCTAGCAACCACACCAAATGATAGTGTGACAGAGGCTCATGCCCATGGAGCATGCAGTGAGCATAGTGGGTTAAGTGATCTCTGAATTGGGACACTTCACACCCAATTTTGCGGGTTGCTCCCTTTTTCCTAGAAAGTTTAATCAGGTGATATCTGCAACATGGGAAGTGGGTCTTCTAGGTAAATATGGATGCATCTTCTGAAGGCTTAAGTGGTGTCATGGGAGTCATTCACTCAGGATGTTGGATGGAGGATAGGATGGTGCTGACATGCCAGGAGAGATATTCTATGCTCTCTACACCTGCAAGAACACATGTCCTTGGCTGTTGCCTTACAACTAAGATGCACTCACAAATTTACCTGCTGAGAAATTCCAGGGACTCATCAACTACCTCGAAATGCAGAAATAATTGGCCTATCTGTGTTGACACATGTGTTCTTTCTTTTGACCAGACTAGTGCCTGACTGGAACAAGGTCCTGTGGAAAGTTTCCACCAGTCCTCTTAGCAGCCCTGGGAGGATGCCGACTACAAGTCAGTTGGTCACAGAAAAGCCTTCTGATGGTACAAGGAACACAGCATCACCTGGTATAACTCCACATTGGAACTTGCACCGTGCTGAAAGGACTATGATGAAAAGCTTCCAAGATGAATAATCAAAGAGGGAGAACAAGGACATTGTGTTGGCACTGAAAGCACAAGGCTGTTGGTGCTGAAAGCCTACTTCAGTGAACAGACATTCGAAAACCATACAGTCATCATTGTCCACCCTCAAGTTCCACCACCGGTCTTCAGGTTCAACTTACACTACAAATACAGGAAGTAGTACATGTCAGTGTATTCTGTAAGCACCCATAATTACAGACCCAAAATCCCCTTGCAAGGACCTTAAAGCCCTTGCAAATTCATGATTCTGTCTTGTTGCTCTCAAGGCACAGTTGATTAGACACATGCTCCTTCATAGTTTTTCTGGCACAAGAAACATGAGAAAAGGCTTTCTTTAAAGCACAGCATGTATACCCATGATCTACAGTTGAAAGGAGTTGAATTTGGAATATGGAGCAATGAATCAACCTCTTGAAATAAAGACTGTACCACACCATCATGAATGTAAACAGAAAGAACTCTGCTAAAAGGCAAAAGTGAAGACCCAAAACTGAATATCCAAACAGGAGTGGTTCAAGAATATCTGAATGTGGCATTGGACTTACTGAGTAGGAAACATGTATCACAGGATTTTGTAAATTGTCAAATGCTTTTCATTTCTTGACTTGCTTCCAACCTCCACCAACCTGCAAAATGCCTAATGGCTCTGGTTTCCTTCTTTGGGCATGAGTTCTTGCAATGAATGTTTTTCATTTTTTTCCCCTTACCCTAAAGAGACCAATCCAATATTTCCCATATCCCTGGAAAACTTTAGAACAACAAATGCTTTTCCTGCTTCCACTATGTATCTATTGAGAACATCCATCAAAATTTAGAAGTCTCTTCAAGTGTTCCCTTCCTTTTGACATTGGAGCTCCAGTGAAAGGGGGAGAGTCGGTCGTAAATTTCCCCTTTCTCCAGAATGCTATCAGCACAAACTTACATGGATTCAGCCCCAAATCCTACCATTTTTCATCAAGTCATAAGCAAGGCAATACAATATAAAACTGACTAGGAAATCAAGGGCCAGGGGTGGCTGTCATTTGTCTTCATAATTAGGTTTTCCAATTGACCTTGTTGTTCACATCGGAAGTGCTTAGTTGTGGAATTCCTCTTCATTGGCAATCTGAGATTGTGTCCAAAAAGCCTCAACATTGGCAAAGGTCTGTGAGTGGTCAATTTTAATTTGAAGCAACTGCAACCTTGTGCACATTGCCAATCAAGTGAATTCGCTAGGAAAAGATGGTAATAGGAAACGCAAGAGTGAGTGGTAAGGTCTGAAGAGATGAGAGTTGAAAGATGGGAAGGAACACATCCCTTAAGAAATGCAGGTGACTGGGGATGCACTGCTGCCTTTGAGTGCGGCTCCCATCTGAAAGGAGTCAATGAAATTTGCTGGCAGGTGAAACTGGTAGTTGTTGAAAAGGGTTGATTGGGTTGAATAAGAGAGGAGAAAAAGAAAAATGTTGAGAAGAGAGGAGGCTTGCACCATCCCAAGTGTCTTTTCTGTTTTTTTTTTTTTTTTTTTTTTTTTCTCCATCCCATGGTGCTGGGGATTTGAACCTGGTCTTTGCCTTTGAAATGCCAGCGCCCTAAGGGAAGGTCTATATCCTCAGCACAGGAACAGCTCCTTTGAGGTACATGACTTGATCCAGTCAGTATCTGTGTCTCTGAAGTTCTGTGCAGAGAAACAACCCCAGACAAAGCCAATCAAAGACTAAGGAATTCTTAATTCTCCTTTTCACAACAATATTGCAAATAACCTTTTTTTACATCTCAGCACCCACAATCTAGGTGTGTGTCCTGAGGAAAAGAATTATCCAGTCTTGACTTAAGGAGGAAACCGGTAGTAGCTCATCCCTGAGCAGAAAATTATATCACTGATCTTTGGAGGACAGGCACAAGGAGAGGCAGGACTATGTGAGCATTAGTATATGCTCAGGTTGTTAGTATGAAAGGTAATTTAGGGGATCATTCACCATTGCATCCCCAACCATTACATTCACAGTCTACTCACACCTTCCTTGATTTTTTTTTTTTTTTTACTTTTCCTTTTGGCATTTTACTTTGGAAACTTCTACTCAGCAGAGTGTGTTGAGAACAGGGTGATATCTGTGCACCTTACTGTCTTAATCACCAGGATGCAGGCAGTTGTGACTGCACTCTCAATAGCCAATACAGGACAAACACTACTGCTGGGCCCCTGTGCTTATCAAGGTTTTTAAGAGATATTTGTCTGAGAAATGTGTAGCTGTCTGGAAACCTTATCTTTCAAGGACAGGGGGACCTAACCCCAACTCATCTCCTGCATAGTTCACCCCTTCCCTCCTCCTTTCTCCCTCTAGGACTGTTCAGTTCTGGTGGGACCCAGTGGGAATCAAATAGATTGGCAGGACCCAACCAGAGGAGGACAAATTTTTACCTGTTCAAATGTTCACCAATAACATACAGGTCTTTGTGTGTGAATGCTTGGAAATCTATTAAATATAGGGCTTTCTCACCCCTTGGGGCCGCTCCCCACTCAGCCATTGCAATGGTCTGAGAGGCTGGTTGCGGTCCAGGCTCGAGTTTGCAATAAAACCTCATTGTGTGTCTTGCATTACCGTGTGTGCACTTTGACTCTCTGGGGATCAGTCAATATCGTGGACCAGTCAATATTGGACCCTAACAAGTGCAGTGCAAAATGCATAAGCCAGTGCTGGTTCTGGATTTTGCCTATAATTTCAGGTAGGGGTGAGGTAGAGAAAGGTGTTCTCCTGGGAAAGGCCATTTTCCTTCAATGAGGGAATGCCTCATCAAGTTAGCCAGACGATGTCAGGAAATATAAACAGACAAAGGCACATGGTGATGGCACTCGAGTTCTGGGTTCCCAGGAACCATATTTGTTGGCAGAAAGAAAACATTCCTCATCCAATTTCAATCTTCCTCTCGGTATGATTTTAGCTTTCATTCTCAAGATTTATTACAATGAGAAAAGGTCTCAAATTCATATCCCTGATCTCTCAATGATTCAGTTGTATTCAGTTATACTGAGGACAATGCCTCACTTGGTTACCAATGCTCTTGTGACATGAGAGCAAAAAATGGGAGACTTCCTCTCTCCAGGTAGAAGGAGCTGTCATTGGGGATTTTGGGTGTGAATGGCTAGAGGATTCCAGAATCCGGAAGGAGAAGAGTTGGTTTTTCTCTCCAGAGGGGTTTTGGAGCCTTGAGCAACATGGAGTTCAAGGAGTGTCTCTGGAGACCTGGTGCTTGCCCTGCAGATTCCCCGTGAGGTCACAGAGGAAAGGCCTGACAGCACCATGGTGTCACTTGTTCAATTCTTTATCATACCAATCTATTATATAATTTAGGGTCCAGTTTTGCACCAACATCCGTCCCTTGACTTAAGTCCTTTTTCCAACTTACTGTCCATTCATCATCTGGGTTTCCACTACCACTGTAGCTAGCCTCGAGTGTCTGCCTACCAATGCAGCATTCCCACAGTTTCCGCTACCACTGCTTCCACCAACCTAGTCACACTGTAAGCCTGACTGCTCTTAGACCAGGTTTCCCTGTTCATGGCTTTCAGAGTTTCCACCATGGGTTTGCTACCTGAACATTCTTAAACCAGGTTTCCCCAGTCATGGCTTTCAGAGTTTCACTCACAGATGGTGGACCAGAGTACTTGAGGCTTATTCTTAGTAGGTTATGGGTTGAGTTTGGACCTATTATCAATTTGGATTGCAGCTGAATTACAGCTGGATCCTGCTCACTATGCCAACTGTCGCGAGTGGCAGAGAGGTAAGTGACTAGAATTTGGTTCCAAACAAGTTGGCTTTATTTCATACACTCAGGAAAATACAAACCTTAATATTCCTAATATCACACATCAATCCAATCGTATAGCACATAAACACACCTCAATCAAATAGTCCAAAGTCCTCTCTGCCTTGTCGGTTCCAACGACCCCAAATGCGATGTATCTTGGTCGGAGAGAAGACGACGGCTGGTCTCGGAACTTCCTCTGGCAGATGGTCTGGGAATTGAGGACAGGCAGGCTCCACTGGTCATGAAGCCGTCAGAGCAGTGGAGTCTCAGCAGTCTTGATGGATGATTGATGGGGCTCACGAACCTGGCTGACGTGGATTCATCAGGAGATCTGGGTTGAGCCGAGAAGTTGACTGAGAGGGGAGTTTATATACCGTTCTTCTTGGCTTGTTTCCAATTCTGGTCCAGATGGTGTCTTATCTCCCTGGTGCAGTGCTCTGGTGACACATGTCTTTTTGGCTTGCTGTCCACTAGGGGCTTGCCATTTATTAGTCAGGCATCCAGGTCTGCTCCTTTCAAATGTTCTAATGTACCATATAAAAAGAGTATGTTTAAATAATACAAGAAACTAAAAATAATTTGTACTCATAAAATAGTTAAACATTTCAGTTAAGAAATTTTGTAGTGCCATATTTATTAAATCTCAATTGTGCTATATTATGATATTGATCAATCTCTTTAAGAACTGTCAGAAAGCTGTTAGAAATGTCTTCTGCACTATATATTGCTCAGTGATACCTCTTTCCATGTATCAGTATTAAACTTATTTATGTAGTTCAAATATTCTCATGCTGTCTGAACACCTAAATGTTTATGTATTGTATACAAAACATATTTATTATTTTGTTTTTCATTTTGCAGCCACTCTGGCATAAAAAATAAGAATAGTTCATTAATAAAAACTGCAGTGCAATACATTCAGTGGTTATTTTGGACCACTCCACCCCCTCCATTATTCATTTTTTCTCCCAAAGTATTCCCATATCCCTCCAGTGGACCCATATAATAAAAACATTAAGTCCGTGGGATGTGTGTTTCACATCATGACATCATTTGTGTACTTTCAAATAATGTACAGATCTTCATATGTTGTGGTCACAGTTACCTTAAAAATTAATTGTATTCAGGGGCTAACCTGTTTGCTTTGGATGCTGTATGCTGGGCTGTATCAAGTTGTTGCTTTTGATATCTGTATACAGCTGCTTGCTTTAAATCAGTAGATCCTGAAATAGCTTTTCTTGCATGTCTACCACTGCACATTCTTAGAGAAAAAGTATCAGTTACACTTAAAGTGCAAAATAGACCAGTGAATTTTCACAAAAGTAGGAATAGTTTATGGATATAATTTAAGTTACCATATAACCTTGAAGAAAGAACTTAATCTAATTCTAATATATCAAAGAACATTATCTACAATAATTATAAAATACTATTAAAATGTTTCTCCTCTTTTCCTACTTCATATCTGTGAGATTTGATTTTCTTCATATTGCTATATGTATTATGATATGTTGTGATATGGAGTAAAGCAACATATCACAGCAGATAGAAAGCAAAAGCAAATATAGAATATAACTGTCTTCTATCAAAACAAACTCTAAACAGTTTTTTAAATGTTAAAAAAGACCATTCTTAACTAATGTTTCTGGAAAAACAGTTTCATAAAAATGTTATTCATGCTAACATGAGAGGTGTTTTTAGTGCATAACTAAATATTTTAATTTTCCTCATATTTTAAGGTAAACATCAGCAGTAATCTATATAATTAAAAATACTTGGAGCCCTTAATAATTTTTAAGAACTTAAAATGAGTTCCAACTTCCAAGAATTTAAAATCCACCTCTGAAAGGGGGGCCCTTTATATGCTTGCCACCATGACTGCATTAGTTATGTGCTTAGTAATTCAATTGTTTTTTATTTACTTATATCATTTTAGGTAATCTGATTTTAAGGGACTTGGAAGTAAAGCAAAATTAGATGTTCTTTTTGTTTTGAGTAAATTGTTTCTACTAGAAGAGGAAAAAAACTTTCTAGATTAGCTTTGAAATTTTTGTTATTCTAAGAATACTTTGAGAGAACTTAGTGTTTAAAAATCCATGCAGTTTTCCAAAATTAAATTTTTAATTTTTCACAAATTATTACAATAGTTTCACTTTGGAAAATGTCACTAAAGTTTATGAGTATTTCAGGCTTTTACTCAGTAATGGATTAAAAATTTACTTTTTAAATAGTGAATTTGTCTTTGGCAATTTGGATACTTCTACTCACTTAGTATTTTGCTATCTGTTTGAAGCATAAATTCCTATTTGCATTTTCTTCCTTGAAAAGGAAATGAGTGGGCCACCTATGTTTAAACAAAAAATTACAAGTTATTTACATATGCTTGCATAGATTATACAGTCTTTTAAAAATAGTTTATATTGTTATTTCTCTTTTAATTGTCTCCACCCTTAATTCTCTCTTTGTCAAACTGAATTTACTGCTCTTTGAAATAATCACAAAATGAATGGCTGTTACAAAGAAACATTCATGAGTATTTGAAATGTAAAAGGAATGTCAAGGACCATCAAAAATCCACTTTTATCTGGGAATACTCTGAGTGCTTTAAAATTTCCCTTTGACTTCCTTAAAGCAAGCAAAGCAAATTTTATCTTCTTACAGATCAGTAAGAAATTCTGATTACTTTCAGGTGCATTGATACATGACTGAAATCCCAGACAGAGACAGAATGATTGCAAATGCAAGAACAGCCTCAGCAAGATAGTGAAGCCCTTAAACAATTTAGAAAGACCCTGACTCAAAATAATAACTCCATTTTAAAGTGGCCCTGGGTTAAATCTCCAGTACCAAATTAAGAAGAAAAGAAAAAAAAAAAGTGAGAGAGAAAAGAAATTCTGATATTTCCATGAGGTAATACAATCAACTTTGCTGCTTTTGTTATTTATTTATTTTATTTCATAGTAAATACACTTGGTGCTTCAAGTAAGTAAGGGTCAATTAAATTTGAGTATTTATATTGTAAGTTTTCCTTAATCCTTCTGAAAATTCTACCTTTTTTTCATGACCAGTGAAAATCAGAAGTCTAGGAATTAAAATATAGTCATTTTCATTAATGATAAAAATTGGCTTGTGTAGAATTGATACCAACGTTTACAGGTGATGAGTTCTGCTCCTTCTAATGCTGAAGTTTGAACACTAGAGAAGCATGCCAGGACAAGCATATTAAGCAAGTTTTATTTAAAGGTAATAACACACAGTTCTCCCTGGTGGTTGAAGGGGGCCATGGATGATGTTCTAAAGTCTCAAGAAGTGAGTGAACCCTACATCTTTTATAGATTAAGGTCTCTTTTGTTCTCCAGTTCCCTTTTCCCTTATCTCTCCTTCCTGCCTACATGACTAGACCTGGTTTTTCAGGTGAGATGAATAAAGTGAGAAAAGGATGGGGAAGGGAAAGGGTCAAATGATTCAGCACAGCAAGGGCTCAGAGGGCATTAATTAGCAGTTCCTTGCTTGAAGTTCTTGATAAAAGCAGGTAAATTTGGTTATCTATGGACTCAGGAGATCATTGACATTCCATTCTCCCAGGGGAATTCTCCAAATTCCAAAGGCAGATGGCTTTCATGGCCTTCCTTTCCTCAATTTGACCAGATCCCGTATTTCTACACTGCCTGTCCCCAATTCTGACTTCAGAATCATGTGACACTTAGTTGTGTTTCAGAGATTGTATAATTCATTTCATACCAATACCAAAATTCTGATTGTAGACCAGGAAACTATTTGGAAAAACATGCTAGTTCATGATCTTCTCAGGAGTAGTAGAATAAAGTATTGGGGAAACTACAACTGGCAACTTGCAAAGCTATAGGATAAGCAAATTAATAGCTCTGTCCTTTACCTCCTTATAACTCAGTCTTAGCATCTGAAAGATAAATCAGAAAGCTACCTTACATCGTATTTGTTAGGAGCAGTTGTGGCTTGTCGACAGCTCCCAGAAAAATGCTCCACAGACAAGAGGTCTCACACAAGGGACTTTATTTTATGCAGATGACTCACGTCTGCTGGGGGGAAAAGGAGAGAAAAACAGCAAGATGGTGCATGGCCTCTCCCAGATATTGGAATCTCACGGGCTCAGAGGAACCAATAGCATGTTAGGACGTAACGTGGGAGGCAGGAAGATTAGGGCAGCATAATTCCTGTAACGTAAGAGGTGGGAAGAACGCAGACTGACAGGTTGGGAGGCCAAATTCCCTACATTCCTCCATTTATTTTTTTATAAAAAATGAAAAAAATCTTGCTCTCCAGTTCTTTTTGAAGCTTTCTCTCTCCTTCCTGCCTAGGTGACTGGGGTTTGTTTTGCAGGTGAGATGTAAAAATTTCATTCTCCTTCTAGGCTTCCAAAGGCAGATGATTTTCATGGATTTCATTTTCTCAATTTGACTGATCCCTTATTTCTACACTAACTGCCTGCCCCCAATTCTGACTTCATTTACCACTCTAATACTAGGAACTCCTTCACTGCTGTAGGGAAAAGGGGTGATGACTGATCTGACTTCTTTGAGCTGGAAGTGGGCAGTGTGGGGCAATCAGTTTGGAGGTTCCTTTTTAGAAATCTGGTCACTTGAGGGGTTCATGGTAGAACTCCTGTTGGGGGAGAGCAGGATGTAAAGGCATCTGGGGATGGGTGCTTCTATGAGAGAAGAACAAAATGAAATGAGTACTGAAGTGAGATTGATACAATATAAATGTTACAGGATCTGGAATATGCTAATGCATATTATAAAGATGACAGAAGTTAATAATTCCTCACAAGGGGATGGAAGAACTGAGAAGTTGTTCCCATAACAAAGCCTAGCAAAGGCTGGAGAGGACAGGCCTTCATTTGGGAAGCTTTAACATTGTCTAGGTTATCAGGAATGTGAACACAACATTTAGTAGAGATCTCTATACTTCTGTTACTAGCAAATATAGATTAAGCCTACCTGTGTCTGTATGCCTTAAACTGACTAAAAATTTTTGACTCTGGCAGTTTCTCTTGATAGTTATCAGGCACATTTGCCTAAGAATCTCTCTGTTGTAGGTTTTAGTCTTTATTCCAGTGGGCTAACACAAGTGTACATCTTAAGTTACATTTAAGTATTATTTCTCTGAAATGTCCAAGAATGGCTATATTTTGGTTTTAACTGTTTTGCTAGGTGTTTAAGATCAAGTTGGTCAAAGTGACCTGTTCCTGTCTGTTAAAGAGTCAGCTGAATTCCCAAAGGGGTAACTCATAGAGAACTTAAGAGCAGCTTCTTAGCTCCATAGTGCCATTGGTTAGGCAGGGTCTTCTCAATGAGGTGGCTCCCCTTGGAAGCATTAGGGGTGTCTCCCTTTTTCCATGACCCTCCTCTGCAGCAGGTGCACTGAGTGGCTTTTCCTCTAGTGGCCTCATCATTCTTGGTCAGGAGGTTGTGTGACCCAGAGTTGCAAAACTCCTTGGAGAAGTCCTCTTGTTCCCTGGGTTCAGGCTGACTTTGAGGGCAAGACCCAAATATGAACTTTTCTTGACCTCTGTATTTAATCTCAATCTCTATGTTTGATCTTAACCATCAAGCAAGTCAGTCTCACCAGTCATAAAGAGTACTGGGCTTTAGCTTCAATGTCTATAACTTTACAGTTATTTACCCCTTTTTATTGAATTGGGGTTACATTATACGGTTCACTCTTGAAGCAGTACTTCTGCAAAATATTGATCAGGCAACAATTAGAGTTTACAAGGAAAATACAAAATGAAATCACCAACAGTAAAACATTCAGTTTGTGCAACAGCTATCTTGAATTTTGGCTGAGTTCCCATTTGAGATCACAGTAATCCTTAAAACAAACATCAGACTTTTGAACACAACTTTAAATGAATTAAAGTCTGGCTTACTTTGGAGCCTTTCTGATGTGCAGTAGAGTTGTGAGGCAGAGCCTTATCTCAGGTAAGGCAGGGCTTTTCCTAAAGCTAATTTTTCCTCTTTTGCTATGACCAGCATGACCAAATTCTCAAGTTCAATGAGGTGCAAAGGAATATTAGAAAATAAAGGTTTATAAACACAGATTTTGAAGATTAAACTGAGATCAGATGGAACTCTCTTCTTTGGTGGAAATGCAGATCTAAAGAGTTATGTCAGCAATGTTTATATATGAATATAAGCATTAAAGAAAAGCTAAGAGAGCTTTTAAATGTCCTCTCAAAAACTTTTAGAAATACATTTAACAAATTTTACATATACCCTATTGATGACAGGTCCTATAGTAGAACATTAAATGATAGGTTTACCATTACAGACAAGTTTAATTTGGAGAATAGCAGCTTGATAAATTTTCTGTTTTAAAACCTTTATACCTGGAAAATATGAACACATTTAATATACAAAGAATAATATTTTAAGTATGTTTCTCCATGGAATAACTTTATAAATTAATCAGATGTTGCTAACAAACAAATTTGAGTAATCCCATACATATCAACTCTAATTCACTCATCTTATTTTGGAAAAAACAAGATATTAGAAAAGTGTACCAACAGTATTTGCCATCTGTTTCCTGTTGAAGAAAAGTTCTAGAAAGATTGATGTTAGACATTTTATAAACATTAATTTTTTTTAGTGTGACCACCTAGAGACTTGTGAGTTAATTTTAAAAACATTTTACTTCTATTGGTTTACCCAATTTAAATTGAACCTCTTTAAATCATGTGAATTAAAAATATTTGGATCCATTTTAAATTTTAATTTTTATATGTGCTTATATTTAACACAAAAGCAAAGGCCTTGTAATATTTATCTCCCTTGCAGTTTAATGGATGTTCAAAAATAACTCTAGAGTTGGATAAAAAGAACTGATCAAAAATCATTAACCTAGGTTTGTAGGATCAAAATTGTGAGCTCAAAAATACAGCATTTAAGAAAAACAAAAGTCCTAGAAGAAAAATGATAATGGTCATTAATTATAGCATGAGAAAATGAGAAGGATAGAAAAGGTGAAAGGGAGAAAAGTATTCTGAGTTGTAGCCCAGGAGAAATTTAAAATGGACACTTTTTTTTCTTGGGTTTGAAACTGGTCTCCCACTGTGTCTTTCTTCATTTACATTTAAATGTAATCCTTGACTGAGATCTGAATCCAAAAGGGGCTAAAATATTCTAGCAGAAACTTCATGCTTAGGTCCTTTTAATTTTGGTTTGGAGGCACTTGAGCCTGCAGGAAGAGCCAAGAAGCAAGAAAGAAAAGACTTGAAAATAAGGAATCCCTTTCCATCTGCCCGCTTGCTCATGGAAGCTGTGTGCCATTACACAAATGGATTTTGATGGCTTTAAGTACTGGGGGTCAGGTGAAGGGTTCCCAGGGTGAAATCTGCCTGATTGGAGGGTCCAGATTCCATGGTGGGGACTGATGCAGCCAAGTCTATGGTCAGGGCATGCCAAGGCCAGAGTACTGGGCTGGAGATGAGGGGCAGCACATTGATCATGTCATCACACAAAAATCAATGTGGGCACAGGCAAAAGCCAAGAAGAGTTGAGGACCTGATATCAGGATTTTTGAGGATGAGTGTGTGAGTGCGAGATGAGCCTCAAACCTGAGAGAGATCTCCACCATAAAATCAGAAATCCACCTGGCAGATAAACTGGTATACTCACCAACCTGAAGTCTGGTGATAAATGCAGAGCAGAGCCACAAGGCAGAATGGAAGGTGGAGCCATATCCAGGGGCACTGGGTCATTAGATGGGGTTCCACTCCCTTAAGAGACAATGGAAGATCCCATCCCGAGTCAAGGCACCAATGTAAGGGAATTTCCAGGCAACCATGCAGGACATGGGAAATCACATAAGGGAACTTATTAAGCAAACAGTGTCTCCCTGCAGGGTAAGAGAGAAAATGAGAGGAATAGAGAAAGGAAAATAATGGGCACACGCTAGAGAGAGTGGAAAACCAGGAGGATAGAGAAAAGTGTGTAGGACAGACAGAAGAATGGGAAAAGATGGCGTGGAAGCTACAGTAAAACAGTTGAATCTCGCTGGGCTAACAGGGGACCAATATCAGAGAAGGATACTTGCAAGCTGACTATGAACCAATAGCTAGCTAGGATGTTCACAGATTGACAAGTGGTTGGGAGGTGGGCAAAATGGCTGTATCTGATGTGCGGGGGCTGATAACACAGGGCATACTAATAGTGATCTTTAAAGAGTTGTTATTTTAAAGAGTCAGAGCATAAGCAGTGAATAAGAGTTCTGGCATGGTGTCAAGATTATCTATGTTTAAATATCAATTTCAATATCCAAATCACTGGCCTGTGCCTTAGATTCCACATTTAAGTAAATGGGAATAATTAGCAATAGCCACTTTAATGTTCTGTACATATTGTAAAGGCCAAATTAATTAACACTTAAAAATTCAGAAAAATATTGATTGACACAGTAATTGAAAGCAAAATTATCTTATCATTATTTAATATTCATCAAAATCCACCAGTTTTATGTTGTTCTAAAAACAATAATCAAAATACCATAACCAGAAAAGGTAAGCTCTGACAAAAGTTTAGAACAACACTTATAAATGATAAGTAACTTATAAATAGTTGCTGTCAATTACTGAACTTATGTCATCTAGTGAAATAAAAGACAGTCTTAGGGACCTGACTCATCTGGGAGAGGATAGTGGATATAATGTGTTCTCAAGTGTCAACCCTGGAGGCAGTGCCCAGGTAGTGTTAAGAAAGGGGGTGTGCATGTGGGGGAGAGGTGCCTGTGCATATTTAAGCATAAAAGGGCATTTTGTAAGTCTGATTGAGTTGAACTATTTAATGTATAAACTGGCAAAACAAATCTGTTCCCTTCTTGAGAAGACGTACCTGGCATACTATTGGGGTTCAATATCAACTAATCCTCAGAAAGTCAAAGTGCACACAAGGCAATGCAAAAATCACACAATGAGGTATTATTGCAAGCTTGAGCCTGGACCACAACCAGACTCTCAGACCACTACCATGGCTGAGTGGGGAGTGGAACCGAGGGATGAGAAAGCACTCTACTTAAGAAGTTTCCAATCATTGACATACAAAGACCTGTACATTATTGGTTAACATTGGAACAGCTAAACATTTGTTCTCTTTTGGTTGGGTCCCGCCAATTTTTTTTAATCTCATTGGGTCCCGCCAAAACAGAATCATCCTGGAGGAAGAAGGGAGGAGGGAGGGGGTGAACTATGCAGGAGATGAGTCAGGGCTAGGCTCCCTCCCCTGTCCTTGATAGATAAGGTTTCCAGGCAGCTGCCCATTTCTCGGACAGATATCTCTTAACAGTCTTGATAAACCCTGGGGGCCCAGTATGTCGTGTTTGTCCTGTATTGGCTCTTGAGGGTAGTACCTGTGCACCCTTTCCTAGGTGGAGGTTTTATGGGCTTGTTCATACAACATGGCTGCACAGATGTCACCTTGTTCTCAACAGTACCTGTAACAGTTTATTTTCAAATATGTGTTTCTTCTAAAACTAAATAATTTCCTACTCTATCTACAAGAATACATTATAAAATGTGTGGCTAGCAGTTCTCTGTGACACTTTGTGGCACTGTACAGGTACTGCATGTGTCAGTCTGGGTCTCCATTTTTCTATTATTTTCTCTGCCTCTCCTCCCCTACATGCACATCAATCTTCCTGTACCAGACACAGATGGAGATGTTTTTTAACTCTCCCATGAAAGCCAGAAATAGGTCAGCCTGGAAGTGAGATTGGGTAGACTAGTAACCTCTGTCACCAAACCTGGCAGTTCACATTTTCCTTTATCAGAAAAGGAGTCTAAAGGAAGAACAATTATTTGGGGGGTTTTCTACTTCATCACTTCTTCCTTCTCAGTACAGAGCAGTTGATAGAATTTAACATTCAAATGATCAAGGGACCATTATTCAAACCCATTCAACTCTCTCGAATGCAACCTCAATAATTATATGTACTTCTTATATATCTGTATTTAAAGTGTTTTTTGATGGGCCATATTTAAGGGAAGGTAACAAGATACATTTCCATACTTGTTTCTACATGGAAAAAGTAAAGTTTGGGTTATTCGAAGTAAATGGAAGAAAACCAACATACTACCTCTAAATACCTCTTATCACAAAGTATTTATTCCACAAAAATAATATCACAGTAAAATGATACATATATGAAAGTGAATAAGATTTGCAGTCACAGAGAAGACATGTACAGAGACCAATGTTCTGGTTGTATAATTTAAAAAACTTCAGTCATAGCACTTTAACACTGATCAAGCAACCATTAATAGAAGGTGGGGTGTTTGCTGCCCTTTGAGTCTATTTGGACTAAAGTACTTAATTTAAGAACACACACAGCATGAGGCGGTGCTCTGAGAGTTATTCTACATTTCTGTAGTTGTCCATGCATAGAGCATTTTGATCTACCAAAATTTTATGATTCCATTTCTAGTAAGTGGATCAAGAGTGTGAAGTATTTTGAGGAAGAAAAATACCAAGAATAAGATTTCTGTTCATTTGACTATTTCCA
Organism: Sciurus carolinensis; assembly: GCF_902686445.1. Taxonomy (NCBI): domain Eukaryota; kingdom Metazoa; phylum Chordata; class Mammalia; order Rodentia; family Sciuridae; genus Sciurus; species Sciurus carolinensis. The sequence goes on from NW_025920104.1 coordinate 5,848,004, forward strand.
AGCAGCATTTAATTTTAAAAATATGTTAAAGTTTTAGTTGAAATTCTTGCCCATTGACTTACCTTAGTTTCTCTAAGAATCTTGCATTTTGCATGTGTTCTTTTATTCTACAGATTTTTTTTAAAATTAGTTGTCAATGGACCTCTATTTTATTTATTTATATGTGGTGCTGAACCCAGTGCCTCACACATGCTAGGGAAGTGTTGTACTTCCCTACTGAGGTATACACTGCATTATAACTACAGTCCTTATCATACAATTTTTAATGATATTTCTTTCCCTAACTATTTTGTACCATTAGTTATTTACAGCTAGTCCTTTCGGGAAATGAAATTGGAATGCCCATCACTATTTTTTCTTAAATGAATTCAGTGGCCCCAAGCAACTCTCAACTTCTTTTGCAGACCTACCCTGACCAAGAAACCATTGCAGAGAAGCATTCTCAAAGGCCTCTTTTAGCTTCTAGCTCACACATTTCATTTTCAGTAATTGCCAGTTACCTGAACCAGCTCCTTTTATTTTAGTAAAGACTTAACATATGAGGGAGTACCACTAGTGTATGTTTGTGGATTTTGGAGTCAGTCCCATTACTTTGCAGTTACAGCATACTGAAGTTGTTGATTTTTTTTCCCTAAAACCTTTGTTCACACAAGAGAGAGAAGCTTGATTCCAATTGAAAATCTGAATTTCTAACTAAACCTAATTTTAGTTTCTGAAAATTCAAGTAATATGTTTTCATACAGTTTATTTTTTAGCCTTTTCATAATCCCTGTCATTTAATGCCTGGTTTGGATGAGATATTTATTCACATTTCAAGATGGTTTCTGTTACTTTGTAGTTAAAGATTACAATTAACCTAATCTTCAGTGGGCACTTTCTAGTTCATTTACCTACATGGAACATTCCTGCTTCATGTATAAGTTTGGTGTATTGTAACAGTGCCTCATGAATTTCTTTTCTACAGAACAGAAAATGTTTTATCACTGTTCTAAACTATACTACACAAAAGAATCTCTGTTGTATCTGCAGGTAGTTCCACAGTGATGTGATTCCTGAAGAATTTTTCCCAGGTTTTCTTCCAATGTTACCATCAATTTAGTAAAATATAAAGCAGTTTATCATGTCTCACTTTCCACAAGCATTGCCTTCATTACTTAGTTTGATATTTGTATTATAATACATTTTTTGATCCATCAAAATGTTTGACTATCCTCGCAAAAGTCCTACAAAATCACTTCTTTATTATTTGAGTTCATCACCAGTCAGTTTTCAAAATATTAGATTTTTATTAAAAAATAAATAAAAGTATTTCATAAGTAAAACAGAAAAAAACATTAGATTTTTAAATGTTAAATATGGCTGCAGGTATTTAGAGAAATAAAACTCCTATTGATACAGTAAATATATCAGTTGGGTGTGATTTTTCTATAGGAAGAATCAGGGCTAATCTTTTGAAATAATATGCTCAACTGGAAAGTATAGCAGTCTGGATGCAATGAACTGGTGACTATCCATTTCAGATTTTTGTTAGGGAGGAGAAAAGATTTGAATATCTAAGTGGCTTCAAAGTTTAAAAAATAATCTTTAGAACATTTTCTTTTATGAATAGTTGTCTAAATATGGCTTACTTTACTCTTATAAAAATGTTACTTGAATATTACATTTATTAATTTTAATTCAAAAGAGATTCTAAGGCAATTATTATACAATTGAAAGCTAAAAAGAAAAAGTGATATGAATATGCTTTCATATTTTGCCTATTAAAAAATAATGAAATTTTACTAGAGAGTTCTTTGGTACTAATTTTTGTCATTCAAATATTTTCTCTTAATACTAAAATATATAAATCTTTTACATAAAACTGAATGCAAAGGAAGGCACAGCTGGTTATAGTGTGTATACAAGCACAGTTCTGCATATGCAGAATTAAAGAGAAAAAATGTTCACATAAGGATGTGAACGGAATTCCACTGAAAGCATTAAGAAAAGTTCTTCACTGCCAACAGTGTTCAATGCTTAAGAGCTAAGAGCATATAAAAACAAAAACATGAAAATTCACATAATGCAAAATGGATTTTCATATATACTTGAATATATAAAAATAGTTTTTAAAATGTCAACACAAATGTAAACTATCCATGTTATGAAATGTGCAAACCAAATGGATAGGGGTTTCACAATATCCTTCTTTTGACACAGGTAAACTACCTTAGGGGGAAAAACTTGATGAGTTAATGAGACTTTAATTTCAGCCAGATTTCATCAGAATTTCTGAGAGTCCAAAGAAAGCAGTACTGGAGAAACAGTTCTGTCCAGACCTGATTGGCACTGACATGTGACTGTTAAGTAGTGTGGGGAACTGCAGGGGCAAAAAAATTAAAATAATTAATACAAATACCCTGGGAAAAAATGGGGTTTCTTACATTCCCAAACAGACCACAGTAGTTTGGTTCTATCATCATCCCTGTGATTGATCAATTTCCAATCCACTTTATAGAATGATTTACAGATGACAATTCCAAGATTACCTAGAACAAAGAAGAATAAAGCCCATAAAGTGTACTTAATTGTTCTATATGACAGACTACTAGAAAAAAGTACATAATTTAGATGCTACTGAAGCATATTCAAATACTGTTTCTAAAAGATTCTAGACCATCTAGGAATGCTGAGCTGCTTTAAATATTGAGGAAAAATTAAATCCAACTCTATAAATCTGTACTTTCTAATTTTATATCTTGGAATTTGTCATCAGTTTTCCAGAGCACTACAAAGATGTTTCTCAGTAAACTAAAACTGAGGATTGTTTATCTTAAAATATTTAGAGTAAATATCTCTTTTAGAGTTAAAAATGTATTTTATAATATTTTCTTTGTTTCTACTTAGTTATACATGACAGCAGAATGCATTTAATTTCTTTGTGCACAGTTTATTTTTTGTTTTAGTTGTCAATGGACCTTTATTTGCTTATATGTGGTGCTCAGAATTAAACCCAGTGTCCCACACATGCTATACAAGTCCTCTACAACTGAGCTCTAAACCCAGCTCCTGAAAAAATACTTTCATTGATAAATAATATCAAACTTAATAGAAATATGACTTATAAGAAAAAACACTTATTATACAGTTAATTTCTGTATTGCTAGCAACTAAGATGATAAATAGCAAGATAAAAAGGTTTATGTTTTAGTGACAAGTGTCAGATCTCAAGCAAATCCATCATCTGTGCTCCCAACTGAACAACCTGAAGTAAAGTCCTCATGTTAATACCTGATTCTGCACCTAGATTTTTTTTCTAGGATCATATATGTCAGAATGATTTCCTATACTGTCTTGTAGCTTAATTTCTATTTAGTCCAGAGTAAGTTTAAATATTAAACATCAACACTAAATATCAAACTACAAAACCTGGCACCTGTTAGAAGTATAATAAATCACTGTAGAAAAGTAAATATATTTTTGCACTTTTCAGACTATTTCAGTATCTGTGCTTTTTTGTTGATCAAGGACTGACATTTCAGTTGATATCTAGGGGCTACAAATGAGCAGGGAGTTAAAGTTTTGATTACATAAAGGCCAGAGCTAATAAGCAGCAACACCTAATTTTAAGCTCTGATTGGAATTTATCTGTACTAAATTGCCCAACTTCTTACTTTAGCAGGGGTTAGGGCTGCCTTTATTACTGGTTCAATATATTCAGTGATTATTGATATATTCAAGGTTGTTTTTCTTTTCTGGTGCTTTAACTTTTATTTTTTTGTAAAAAGTTATCTGCTTCAACTATGTTTTCAAATTCTTCACATATAATTTTTAGTCAGTTTTTATGCTCCTAACCACAATTCCCATTGACTTGGAGTAAAATAAGAAGGACAGAAGGCCTTGAATTTTCATTTTTAGGGTTTTTTTAAGATTATGTTTGGGGTTTTTGACATCTTGTTGATATTTTTTATAGATTCTCCTTTCTGCAGCTAAGTTTGTGGCTCCATGGTAGAGCACTTGCCTAGCATATGTGAGGCACTAGGTTTGATTCTCAGCACCACATATAAATAAGTAAATAAAATAAAGGTTCATCAACATCTAAAATTTATTTTTTAAAAATGAATCCCCTTTGGTTTTATTAGTCTTGTCTCTTGTTTTAAATACATCACTGACTTCTGCCCCTAACTCTTTATTTGGGTACACTCAGTTGTCACAGTTCTCAATTAGCCTGGATTTACTGGCATGTTTCAGACCTTTTTATTGGCTCTTTACTACAGCCCCCCATTTTTTCTTCACATAATAAGTATTTAATAGAAATGGTAGTGATAAAAGTACAAATTATAATGATTATAAGAGATCCTACAGGTGGTACAGAAAGTAGCTAATATTGGGGACATATGTCTGGCAGAAGTCCCAAGCAAATTTGGAGCCCTGTGCTCCAGGTTGGATCGCATTTGTTTCTGGACTTTATTCTCTCCCATTTACTGTCCTTCAGCATCTAATCTATAAAGTCCAAAAGGTGTCATCAGAAGGATGTTTGGGATGGTTGACCTGAGATAACATGGGGTAACTTTAAGAAACCAATAGGAAAATGCACTTGATAGAAAGGCATATCAGTTCCTGACTGAGGGAAGTGTGTTGTGTGGGGGTGTGGGGGACAGGAGGCAGGGGAGTGGGATCACAGTCCTTTTTAAATTGCAGAATAGGCCAGACTTCTGTCCTTTGCCTACTTTTCTCCATACCCATACCTCGACCTGACAACCATTTCCATTTTGGGCGTCCCCAGTCAGTGCTTCTTTTCCAAGAGAGTTGCTCATCTCTGGTGCTCTAAGTAGGTGACAGTAGTGGATGGGATTGCAAACTAAATTTTAATCAGGCTCTGATGCTTACTAGTGTGTGATCTTGGGTAAACTGGGCAGTATATCTGTGCCTTAGCTTCCTCAACTTTAAAATAGAACTATTAGTAGCATTAAATGAAAAGCCATGATGAGTGGCCCAGACTGGCCCACAGGAAGCCTTCAATTCACATTAGCTATTGTTACTAAATTATTGCCAGTCTCATAGTCAGTTAGTTTGCCTCTTCCTCATTTTCAGTACCTGCTTATTTCTCAAACCAAACTCAAGTTCTTCTCCATCTTGCCTGTGAAATATCTTCAAAATTGATTCCTATGTCCACTCTCCCTTCAGTATTTGAAGTAGTGTGATAATTTTCTCCTATCTTCCTGTTCCTCCCACTTTCTATTGAGTTCATCCTTCACATGGATATCATTCTTGAAGGTATGACAACATATTAAGGCAGAACTCTTCAAGACCTTTACCTCTTTTACAGAATTCATCTATCACCAGGTCTCTTCCCTATCCAAATTAGGCAGATCTATTAAGTTCTAAAATATGCTTTGCTCTCTATCAAATTCCTGTCTCTTCTCCCAGTTCAGCTCAGGCAGCACTGCTTCCTCAAAATCTGTCCAATCCCTGGATGCAAAGAACCACTCATTCCCTGTGCACTTTGTTTAATCTCCAGTTAATTCCCATGTTGTATATCTCTTACAGTCCCTGCTTGAGACCACTGCAGATATTTGCTGGCTTAGATTTGTCAACCTAAAAATTTCAGCACAGAGTCTGAAAGACAAATTTAAATTATCTCCTCCTGGTTTCAACATGTATCTGTACCTACTGAGTGCATTCAAACTTAATAAAAATCTATTTAAAGTTTGGAATGGAACAGACATGTAAGCTCAAAATGCCAAATTATCAAATTGAAAAAGACATTTCACTTTATTGGTAAATCTGGATCCTTGACATTCAACATTTAGCTCAGTGTCTTTGGCATCTCTCTCTTTATAAAATATTTCTCAGTTCAAAAGCCTATGTCTCCCAGAAAAGCTAGTGCCTTTTCTCCTTATTTGGAATTCTTTAATATCTGGTATAGCCTGCTATAATGATTGTAGATGAATGAGCAATTACTGTACACAAAACTTGTGTGCAGAAACTCCTCAGCTTTGTCAGTTGTTCCACTCAGGTTTCCAGCCTACCTTTGCAAAGATCACAACACGAAACCTATCAGCATCACTTAAAATTTGTAGTAGACCAAGTCTATTTTGTTTTCTTTACCAGTACATTAATAGCATATGTGGAAGAGGATTTTTATTTTGAAAGATTACTCTTTTAAGTTTAGTGTGAACATAATCATAATCTGAATGGTCAGAATGCATCAATTGCATTCTAGTTTCAGAAAATTTTCCTCATATGTATTTTGTTTATTATTTTAAAAATTTCTCTCTTCAGGCTGGGGAGAAAACGCAGTTGGTGAAGTGCTTGCCTTGCAAGCACAAGACCACGGGTTTGATTCCCAGCACCACACACACACACACACACAAAAATTGCTCTCTTCAACTTTCCTTTACGTTGGAAGAATAATATTTTAAAAGATGCAAAATTGTTTTCCCTAAGTTTCATAATCCAAACAAAAAATGAAGGCCCAAGGCCATATAAACCATCAGCCATCAAGACTGGGTTGTATTTTTTTTTTTTGGAGGGGGCTGCACCAAGAGAAAACCCAGGACTTTTTGGAAAAATTAAAATTGAAAGTCTCAAGCAAGTAGTCTTTCAAAGCTGTAATAAAGCCAGGTACAGTGTAACAGGGCTATAATCCTAATAACCCAGAACTGGAAAAAGAGGATTACAATTTGGAGGATAACCTTAGCAACTTAACAAGATCCTGTCTCAAAATAAAATTGGCTCATTGGTAGATCACCCCTGGGCCAATCACCAGTAACAACCCTCACCACACACAGTGCAATTTATTCTGCAGATTTCTAAATGTAAACTAGGAACCACTGACCTTCAGTGTTTAACAAAGTATCATCCCTGAACCAAGGACATTTTTAGGCACTTGAATGAAATGTTTATGTCAGACCCTATAAAGACCTAAGGACTCAACAATATTTAATTTAATACAAAATCCAGGTGACTGGATCCTTATTTTCATATCCCCTGGGTACTTGCTTCCCAACTTCCAGAGATCCTGAAAATGTATAGAACAACCATGGACATGAACAACACTTATTGTTGGGAATACAGGATGAGAAAATTAGTATAATTTTAGTCATTCCCCAAAACTTTTCTAGAATATCACCAAGCCATATTTCAATCATGTTGCAGAATTCCCAATGAGGATGAAAAGAAGAGGCCATTCACTGTTTACAAATACTTGCTATATTACACAGAAGCTCTCGGTCCTGCCCCCAGGTGTTCACTGTAGCCACATAAGTCCTTTCTGCTCTACTCATTCACAGAGTCCTGCTGTTCTAACCTTGAACCTTTCAGACAATGAGGCCTTTTATCACCATTTTCCAATAAGACCCTAAATCTCATTGCATACATCACACTTCTGGCACAGAGATTTTACTTGGTATGTATGATTTTAACAAAAGATTAGGATGCCCAGGCTAAAGCTTTTTTAAAGAACTAGTTTTGCTCATTGCTAATTTTACTTAAAATTAATAGTTTTTGCTTCTCTGCCTAAGTTAAAATGGTTAAAATCAATGTTTTGCAGTGTGTGACTAAAGCATGATTTCATGTGATAGGAATAAGAGAGAGGGGAAAGAAGGAAACCATATTACTCCTGGGACATAGTCACATCATGATAGGTTACCCCAAATCCTGTAGTAAGCCAGAGAAATGAAGTAGCAATTAGAATCTCTTTAGCTGACCATTTTCCTATAAGATCCTAAATCTCATTGTTTACATAATACTTCTGGCACAGAGATGGTACTTGGCATGTATAAATTTGACTAGCTAAATGACCCACTCAAAAGGTTAGCAGACTTATTTTTTTTTAACCCTAACCTTTGTTGACATCTCTTTATGAATTCTTTGGTATCTTTTCATTTAGATAGTCATTGATAATTACTGATATCATCTGTACTCCAGTCAACAAGTTAGATGCTGAGAGACACCTTGGGGAAAAAGATAAAGTTCCAGTCTTGAGGGCCCACAGTCTACTGATGTTTGCCAGATCAACAGGCAAACTACTAAGTGCTAAATGTCGTGGGAGCCAAAAAACTGCAACCAGTTTGAAATGAATCACACTGGGGACACAGGATTTAGGGTGGATGAAACAACTCTAGAGTATAGTAGGGGGAGTTTGCACTGTGTCTAACCCTTCTTCATTCCTGTTTCTAGGATCTTTCCTGCCTGTACTCGCATATCCAATCAATAATATTGTGGGTGAATGAGTAACAATGTTTTGGCATGAAAAAAATTACCAATATTCACATGAAAGAAAGTGATACTACTGCAAGATTCTAGCATGTAAGTGAGTAATACATAATGCTCTCCTATAACAAAGAGTTTGGCAAGATAAAACAACTAAGTCTTCTTTTTTTAATTTATTTTTTATCTTTATAGACTGCATTTAAAGTCACAGTATAGAAATGGTGTACAAATTTTCATTTCTATGGTTGTGCACTATGCAGATTTATACCATTCATATAACCATACATGTACGTATTGTAATGATGCCTGTCTCATTCCACCATCTTTCATACCACTTCCCTCTCCACCCTCTCATTACCCTCTAGAAAATCTAATATTCCTACATTCTTCTCTCACCCCTCACCCCTATTATTTATCATCATCCATTTTCAGAGAAAACATTCAGCCTTTGTTTTTTTGGGATTGGCTTATTTCACTTGGCATGATATTCTCCAATTCCATCCATTTTTTGCAAATGCCTAATATTATTCTTTATGGTTGAATAATATTCCTTTGTGTATATATACCACAGTTTCCTTATCTGTTCATCTGTTGAATGGCATCTAGGTTGGTTCTACAATCCAGCTATTGTGAATTTAGCTGCTATAAACATTTATGTGACTGTGTTACTGTAGTGCTAATGTGAACTCCTTTGGGTATAAACTGAGGTGTGGAAAAACTGGGTCAAAATGTGGGTCCATTCCAAATTTTCTGAGAAATTTCTATACTGCTTTCCAGATGGGCTGTAATAATTTGCAACTCCACCAGCAGTGTATGAATGTAATTTTTTACCCAAATCCATGTCAAAATCTATTGTAGTTTGTGTTCTTGGAAATAGTAACTCTTATTGGAGTAATATGAAATCTTACAGTTGTTTTAATTTGCATTTCTCTAATTACTAGAGATTTTGAACACTTTTTCAAGTATTTATTAGTCACCTGTTTCTCTTCTTCTGTAAAGAATCTGTCCAGTTCCTTGGCCTCTTTATTGATTGGGTTTTTCATACTTTTGGTATAAAGTTTTGTAAGTTCTTTATAAATTTTGGAGATTAGTGCTCTATCTGAAGAGGGTACAGAACAGATTTTCTCTCAGTCCGCAGGCTCTCTTTTCACATTATTGATTGTATCCTTTGCTGAGAACAATGTTTTTAGTTTGAATCCATCCCATTTATTGATTCTTGCTTTGATTTCTTGTGCTTTGGAAGTCATGTTAAGAAAGTCTGACCCTAAGCCAACATGATGAAGATTTGGGCCTACATCTTCTATTAGGTGCAAGTTCACTGGTCTGATTACTGAGTCTTTGACCCATTTTGAGTTGAGTTTTGTGCAGGGTGAGAGATAGAGGTTTAATTTCATTTTACTGCATATGGATTTCCAGTTTTCCCAGCACCATTTTTGAACAGGCTATTTTTTATCCACTGTATGTTATTGTCCCCTTCTATAGTATGAGATAACTGTATTTTTGTGGTTTTGTCTCTGTGTCTTCTATACCATTGGTCTGCCTGTGTATTTTGGTGCCAATATTCATGCCATTTTTGTTAGTATTTGTCTGTACTATAGTTTAAGATTTGTTATTGTGATACCTCCTGCTTCACTCTTTGTGTTCAGGATTGTTTTAGTTATTCTGGGTTGTTTATAATTCCAGATGAATTTCATGATTACTTTCTCTATTTCTATGAGGAATATAATTGGGATTTTAATTGGAATTGCATTGAATCCATTTAGCACCCTTGGTAGTATGGCCATTTTGACAATATTAATTCTGCCTATGCAAGAACATAAAATATCTTTCCATCCTCTATGGTTTTCATTAATTCCTTTTTCAGTGTTCTGTAGTTTTCATTGTAGCAATCTTTCACCTCTTTTGCTAGATTGATTCCCAAGTGTTTTTATTTCTGAGGCTATTGTAAAAGGACTTGCTTTCCTAATTTCTCTTTCAGAAAAGGATACATTACTTATGAATGGAAATGAATTAGATTAAAGTGCATTGATTTTATATCCTGCTACTATTCTGAATTTAATAGTTTTAGAAGTTTTCTGGTGGAAATTTTTGAATTCTATAAATATAAAATCATGTTATCAGCAAATAGTGATAACTTGATTCCTTCTTTTTATATTCCTTTAATTACTTTGTTGTGTCTAACTGCTCTGACTAGTGTTTCAAGGAAGATTTTGAATAGAAGTGGTGAAAGAGGGCATCCCTCTCTTGTTCCAGTTTTTAGAGGGAATGCTTTCAGTTTATCTCAATTAAGAATGATGTTGTCTGTGGGCTTAGTATAGATAATCTTTACAATGTTGAGGTATGCTTCTACTATCCCTATATTTTATACTGTTTTGAGCATGAAGGGGTGCTCTATTCTTAACTTTAAGTCTATTGATGTGGTGAGTTATGTACTAATTTCCAGCTGTTGAACCAACCTTCCCTCTCTGGTGTAAACACCACTTGACCATGGAGTACTATCCTTTTAATATGTTCTTGTATGCAATTTGCCAGAAGTTTTTTAAGGATTTTGCATCTATGTTCATCAGGGATATTGAGTTAATGTTTTCTTTCCTTGATGCGTATTTGTCTGGTTCTGGTATCAGAGTGATACTAGCTTTATAGAATGAGTTAGGAAGGGTTTCCTTCTTTTCTATTTCCTGTAATGTATTGAGGAATATTTGTATTAGTTCTTCTTTGAAGGTCTTATAGAATTTGACTGAGAATCCATCTATTCCTGGACTTTTCTTTGTTGATAGACTTTTGATGGCTTCTTCTATTTTGGTGCTTGAAATTGATCTGCTTACAATGTGTATTTCTTCCTGATTCAGTTTGGGAGGATTGTATGTTTCTAAAAATTTGTCAATGTGTTCAATATTTTCTATTTTTTTGGACTATCAATTTTCAAAATTGCTTCTAATTATGTTATATATTTCAATGGTCTGTCATGATATTTTCTTTTTGATCATGACTTTTAGTAGTTTGAGTTTTCTCTCTCCTTCTCTTTGTTATTATGGCTAAGGGTTTATCTATTTGGTTTACTTTTATAAAGAATCAACTTTTTGTTTTGTAAATTTTGTGAATTTTTTCTTTTGTTTCAATTTCATTGATTTCAGCTCTAATTTTAATTACTTCCTGTCTTTTACTTTTGTTTCTGATCTGATTTTGTTTTTCTAGACCTTTGAGATGTAATGTTAGGTCATTTAGTTGTTGACATTTTATTATTTTAATGTATGAACTCAATGCAATGATCTTTCCATTTTTTACTGCTTTCAGAGTGTCCCAGAGATTTTGATATGTTGTTTTGTTGTTTTAATGCTAAGAATTTTTTAGTTCTTTCCTAATGTCTTTGTTATCATTGCATCATTCAGTAACCTATTGCTTAGCTATAGGTGTAGGAGAAGTTTTTGTTTTGTATTTTATCATTGATTTCTAATTGTATTCCATTATGATCTGATAGAACACAAGATAGTATCTCTATTTTTTTGTATTTACTAATGGCTTCTTTGTGGCATGGCATATGGTCTATTATGGAGAAAAATCCATGAGGTGCTGAGAAGAAAGTATATTCACTGGATGATGGATAAAATATTCTATACATGCCCATTAAGTATATAACATTGATTGTATTATTATTTAATTTATAGTTTCTTTTTATGTTTGGAGTTTCTATCCAGTGGTGAGAGTGGTGTGTTAAAGTCACCACATATTATTGGGTAGGGGTCTATTTGATTCTTCAAATTGAGAAGAGGTTTGTTTGACGTACATGGATGCATCATTCTTTGGGGCATAAATATTAAAAATTGTTATGTCTTGCTGCTTTATTGTTCCCCTAAGCAGTATGAAATGTCCTTCAATATCCCTTCTGACTTAGATTTGAAATCCACATTTTCTGATATAAGGATGTAGACCCCTGCTTTTTAACTGAGTCCATGCGCATGGTTTGTTTTTCTGAATCCTTTCATCTTTAGTTTGTGGATGTCTTTTTCTATAAAATGAGTCTAACCCCTGTGAGAGAAAATCATCAGATTATATATAAGGGGAAACCAACATAGATACCAGCAGATTTCTAGGCCAGACCCTAAAAGCAAAAAGGGCCAAAAAAATATAACTCTGAAAGAACATGGATGCCAATCAAGAATCATACCAGGCAAAACTAACCTTCAGATTTGATGATGACAACATATTGCTGGGTCTTTCTTTTTAATTCAGCCTGCCAGTTTCTTTTGATTAATGAGTTTAGGTCATTAACACTCAGGGTTACTATATTGATATGATTTGTATTTCTGCTCATTTTGCTTAATTTTGGTTTTTAACTTGAATTGGTTTCTCTTTGAATTTTCCTTTAGGATAGTTTCTCCACTTGTGGACTTGTACTGTTGTTTTCCATTTGCTCCTCATGAAATATTTTGCTGAGAATGATCTCTACTCCAGGTTATATTTTTATGTTTGTTTAGCTTTTGTTTATCATCTAAAGATTTTATTTCATCATCAAATCTGAAGGTTAGTTTTGCTGGGTATAAGAATCTTGATTGGCATCCGTGTTCTTTCAGAGTTATATTTTTTTGGCCCTTTTTGCTTTTAGGGTCTGGGCTGAGAAATCTGCTGGTATCTATGTTGGTTTCCCCTTATATATAATCTGATGATTTTCTCTCACAGGGGTTAAAATTCTAACTTTATTTTGTATGTGAAGTATTTTCATGAAAATGTGCCTTGATTGTAGTTTTCTGCACCTGGTATTCTGTAAGCCTCTTGCATTTGATTTTCCATTTCATTCTTCAGGTTTGGAAATTTTTCAGATATTATTTCATTGAAGACATTCATTTCTTTGGTTTGTATCTCTGTGCCTTCCTCAATCCCAATAATCCTTAAATGGTCTTTTCATGATATCCCATAATTCTTGGCAGTTTTGTTCATGATTTCTTACCATCTTCCCAGTTTGGTCAACTTTATTTTCAAGATTAAATATTGTGTCTTCATTGTCTGAGATTCTGTCTTCCACAAGATCTAGTCTGTTGGTGATGCTATGTATTTTTTAATTTGATTTATTATTTCTTTCATTTCAAGTATTTTTTTTCCCAGAATCTCAATCTGTTTACTGAAGGGCTCTTTCTTTCTTTTATTTTCTCTTTTAACTGTGTATTGGAGTGATTATACATTACCTGCATTTGATCTCTTATCTTTTGTTTTATGAATCATTTTAATTATGTAGATTCTAAACTCATGTTCTGTGATTTCTACTGTCATGCTGTTATTCACTTCAATCCAAAATCTTGGTACACTCTTTTAGCTCCTTCTTAAAGAAATGCATAAGTGTGTTAACAATGCTCCTGTGAAAATACAGCAAACCATGAGACAACTACATATTCTTAGTGGAAAAGGTTGGCATCCAGTCAGTTGAGATTGAATGTTGTGGAGATTCCAGGCTCCTTCAGGAGATGGCACTTGGTTTTTCTCCCCAGGGGCTTCTTCTAGGCCTTGGGAGCCTGGGTCCCAATGAGTGCATGGTGTGACATCCTGGCCACTCTGCAGATCCCTGTTGATGCCACAGAAAGGCAGACTGACAGAAGCATGGCATCAAGGTGCCCATGGCAACCAGAGAAGCTTTTGGTCCTGGCCCTTTCTGACAAAGACTCAAGGCAAGCCCGGGCTGAGCTGTGATATTAAGAGGAAGACTGAGGTAGGCAGCCCCAGGGGCCTATTATTTTCAAGAAAGGTGATCCCAACTTGTTTACCCACTGGAAGAGAAGAGGGAGTGTTGGGGGCATGGCATATCAGACCTGAGTGTTCCAGCTGCTTCTTGGGCAATGAATCCCGCTGAAAACTTACAGTCCACACTATCCTCCAGGTCTGCCAGGTGGTGGTGTCCTCGTTCAGCCTACACCAGGCATGCTGGCCATCTGGTGACACCTATTCTGCTACAGCCTGTTGGACCACACAGGGAATCTAGTGGCCAGGGAGTTCATCAAGTATGTTCAATTGCTCACTCAAGGATCACCCAGGAAGTCACTGGACCTGGCAGCACTGACCTTACACACAGCTCCTCCAAGTCTGGGCTTGCCCACTATATTGCTCAGTCAGCAAAATTGCCTAGGACCCTCACAGACACATGGAGTGATGGCTGGTGACAGCTTCAGACATAGGGCTGTAGTGTCTCCCCTGCGGCTCTGTGAGTTAGATCATGATTAATTTGAAAACATCACCAAACTCTTGTAGGGTGCTCCTCCTTTTCTATAATGATCAAACAGTTGACAGGGCAAATCTGTGATGTTGAGCTTCTCTTGTAGGTGGAAGTGGGTGCCTGCTGCGATCCCTAGAGAGGAGAGAAGGGACTGAGTTATTTAGCATGTGTAATGGAGGCCAGGAGGCAGGTAGTCAAAAAGAAGAGCTGTTCTGTGCACACTCCACCTGCCAGGCCCCACTACATTTGCTACTGTCCTGCAATTATCTTGCCCCCAGAAATTTTCTTGGCCTGAGTTTCCAAGGAGCTCTTCAACTTACCTTTAAATGCACATATATCTGGAATATCTGCCTTGGCATAAGGGTTCATTCTCTTGAACTGACTCATGCCTCTTAGACACAGGCCCTCTGAGATGATGCCTAGGGTCTTTATAGCATGTCCTGGAGAATGCAGACTACAGGTTAGTGTCATGCCCTGGTACAACAGTGTTTCAAGAAAGTGAATGTGATGGATGCAACACCAGCCTGATTGTGATGTGAGGAGCACAGTTTTCCAGTGCATAATACCATCTTGACCCATGCCTCATGCTGCAAGTTCAGGATTGTACACCATTTCAAAGTTGAGTATGGAAAAATGGAAGCACTATGCACTTTTCTGTAGGACACAAACTTTAGAAAGTTGTTGGAAATGAAAAGATAAATTCAGTGAACACATACTAAAACAGATTTTCATTGTTAATGGTCTGCAAAAATATACCTATTGACCCCTGAACTTTAAAATGGTATAACAAAACAGCAAGAAGAAATTGAGAGATCATTTGGTAAGCAAAGATAATCACTGACAATAAGTCCATTTGCAAAGGACATGAAAGCCTTTGCAAATTCATGGCTCTTTCCTTTTGCTTGTAATGGATAGCAGATTACAAGTATACTGATTTTGGTTGTCCTGCACATGACCTGTAATGTCATGTGTAGGACAGGAGGATGAGGAAAGAGTTTCCTTCCACCATACCAGCAGTACAAAAGCACAACAATTTACACAAGTATAGAATTGGAAAGTCAGCTCTGAGTGAAAGCTCTCAAGTAAATAGTTACCTCAACATCAGAATTTAAAACATAATAAATCACTACTAAAATGCAGAAATGTAGACCTGATATGATTGAAGCCTGATTGTAAGAAACAGAAAATTTTAAAGAAAAATGAAAGTTGTTATGAGAGTTTTTGTCCAGGAATAACAGATCCTAAAACATTTATAAAATAAAATGTGTTATTTTCTTTTTAATGTTTATATGCACCACAAAGATGCTACATGCCTAATATCCCTGATTTCTTCTTTAAATGTTAAATTTCCAAATAGATGTTCTTGAGTGATGCATACCCTTGAAAAACCAATCCAAAATTTACACAAAACCATGGGAAAGATGAGAACATTGCCTCCTAAACCCAATTCTACACAGCATGGATTCAGAATATCCATCAAACTGCATTCTACTGTAATGTACAACTAATTTTAAGTAATAATAAAAATATACTAAAAATTAGCAAAAACACTATAAAAATGCTTCATTGGAGTTGTGACTGAACCTACATTGAAACAAGAAAGCAGGTTTTAAATATCCATCGTGGCTCCTGAGTGACATCAGAAGAAACTAAGAGAATAATTCAGCCCAGAATCACTCAATTCCTTTAAAGAAAATAATATCTTCCCAAAGCAAAGCAAAGCACAGTGAGAAAACTTAGTGCCAAAAGTAGCTCTCTTTTGTCATCACCTCCAGGTTTTCCAGCTGACTTTTAGGTTGACTTCCATTGCTTCCAGGTTTACCATTCCCCACAGTGGGTGTTATACTCCTCCTGTGCTTATTTTGTACAGTCATATTCCTGTCCTGTGACTGCTCTAGCATTTTGAAGATGGGTCTTATTACATTTCAGGGAATGGTTGAAGAGCAAAATGACTGCTGGCACTTGCTGAACATTAGGAGGCACTGTTTCTCTTTCTTTTCCAGGATCTTGAACAATGGAGTGAAAATGAGGTTTCCTTGAGGTTAATTTCTTGAATTGTGTGGCCTGGGGAAGCCACACAGTCATCTTTAAGTCACTTTCCAGGATGTCCACATATCCATCCTCAGTATCCACCTCAGCAGTGGCCATGAAGAATCACTTCAGCTAAGTGTCTCTACTCCTCTATTTGCATCTTTCACTCAGGGTAAGACACACCAGGTAAGGGGCTGTGCTTGGACTGTGTAAAGTCCTCTGTAGCTGGCCCACTCTCTCAGAGTAGAGAAAGGTCTGGGATATGTGGGCTTCTATTGCATCTTGAAGACAAATCCATTATTTTTTTGTCCTCCCCAGGACTGCTATCGGCCTTGCCACCTTCCTCATTCTTCCTATATTTGTCCAGTGTCTGGGAGTTGGAGATGTTCTGTAGCACAGGGAGTTGGTGATATACAGATATGGTAACTGTGTTCCACAGCAACCAAACCGGTAAGTTTGAAAACATCTGATGGCTGCTCATTTCAAATAACCTACCTGGCTTCCTGGTGGCCTGCTCAAATTTCTATTCTGCCAGGTTGGGGTCCATAGGGCTGGGGGAATCCATGCAAAAAACTGCATCAGAAAATTCAGAGGAGCTTGATGATAGGGAAGATTCAGATGCCTGCCTTTATAGTCAGCAAGCAGCAAAAGAGAAGGCTCACTATGTGACCCTTTGGGGTCTTACTACAAAGTCCAGCAAAATTGTGCATGGTCTCGGTCAGAGTGCTGATCAGAGAGTAAGAGACTGTGTGCTCTGGTGACCCCAGGAGGTACAAGTTCCTAGACGGAGGCCTGGGAGGTGGCCTGGACTCTGGGAGCCCCTGCATATTCCAGCAGGACTGAGAGCTGAGCTTGGCACAGTTTTGATCTGGGGCAAGACCATCATGGTAGGGTGGGCAGAAAGCTGGCTACAGAGCCCAGCACAAGGTGACCAACAGACACCCATCACAGTGGGCCAGAATCAGGGATGGAGCAGACCAGGGTGGTAGTAAAGGAGGGAGAGAGGAAGAGCATTGCAACTGGGAGCCCAGAGGTGAGAGAATGTGGTGAGGTGGAGAGGGATGGAGTTATGAAAGATTTGGGCTGGGGAAACCTCCAGTAGTTTATTGTAATGTGGTTAATTTCTTGAAATTGTTAAGTACAATTCTAAGCCCCCACAATATATATGAGAATTACCTTGCAAATTGTGCACATTTAAGAAATATTAATTATAAGTTTTATGATATAATTATGGAAAATATATCACACATAAATGTGAAATTAATGACATGACAAGAGCAGAAAAAAATAGAATTATAAAAGATTACAGGTCAAACAGATTGTCTTATTAAAAACAAAGTCTAAATAAGAATAATCTCATTGATACCTGGGTTGCTGTGATTAAGAACCAGACTGCCCAGTGAATTCCAAGAATTCCTACAACATGTACACACACTCATGTGAATTTACAGTTAGCACCCTAATATTTTAAAGATACAGCTTAATCTGTGCTCCAGAGCAGTTCATGACAAAGTACAATTCATTTGAACATACGATTCAGGAGACCAGACACTAACATTGTGACTCCCTAGCTCAGAAATATATTCCCAGTGACTAACTGTGTTTGGTAGATAGTTAAGTAACTAAAGGAACAAATGAAGAAAATCACAGATAAAAGAGCATAATTTGGAAAGCTTTGATTAAAGCCAAATTCTTAGACTGGATACAGTAGCACATTCTGATAATCCCAGCAGCCCAATAGGCTAAGTCTGGAGGATCACAAGGTTGAAGGCAACCTCAGCAGCTTAGTGACAAGTTGTCTTGAAATAAAAAGTGAAAAGAAGAGGAACTGTGGAAGTAGCTCAGAGGTTGAACCACGTGGTTCAATCTAAGTACACACAGAGAGAGAAATAGTGATCAAAAGTCTTAAGTAAAACAAATGAGAAATACAAACAAATGAGAAATACAAACAAATACTCACTTAAAGTTGATGGCATTATTATGGTAAGGGAGACTGGTCAAACAATAATATGTGTTACAACCACTTGAGTGCAAATTAGGAAAAAAAAAAGAAATTTAAGGCATAGATTTTAAATATGCCAAACTGTCTAATCCCTTTCCTGAGATAAAATTCATTGTGTAGATTAAATGTAGAGATAACCTGCTCTGCTGGAGGCCTACTAGAAGTGAGAAAGGCCTTTTAAGAAAAAGTGACCCTGGGAAAAGTGATCAATATTATCTTAACCAAGATTAGTTTTAGGAGGGAATAAGTTGTCCCAGGGGAAAATATTAGCAGCTCAATTTATAATAAATAGATTGTGGAACCAACCTATATGCCCTTCAACAGATGAATGGATAAAGAATCTGTGGTATATATACACAATGGAATATTATCCAGTCATAAAGAAGAATAATATTATGACATTTGCAGATAAATGGATGCAATTGGAGAATATCATGTTAAGCAAAACAAGCCAACCACAAAAATCCAAAAGCAAAATGTTTTCCCTGAAAAGTGGATGATGATACATTATGGGGATGGTGGGGTGGTGGGTGAGTGAAGAATGGAGGAACTTTAGATTACATAGAGGGAAATGAGAGGAGGAAGCAGGGTATAAAAAATAGTGGAATGAGACAGACATCATTACTCTATGTACATGTATGATGACACAAATGGTATAAGTCTACATTGTGCACAACCATAGAAACAAAAATATGTGCCTCATTTGTGTACAATGGATCAAAATGCTCTCTGTGAAAATAAAATAATAATAATAAAAGAAGAGGCACTCATTCTCTTCTGGTCAATTTTTTAAATTTTAAAATGAGTCTGCTTTGCCAGATATATTACTCTGTCTCTTCTGCCTGTTAAAAAAATCTCACACTGATGAATACCAATTTGTGCAAGACTTGACACTTATAAAAAATATTAAAATTTGATGTCAATTGCTTTTAGGATTTTTCTTTGTCAGAGAAACAGATGACTTAAGATCTTGAACAGACTTGATTTTTATGAATAACCTAAATATACGTGACTAGAAATATGTATACATCTGAAACTAAATATATTTGTCTGAGCCTTATCTAAATATTCTATAAAATTTTAAAAAATAAAAGGTTTTTGTACATTTAACCAGTAAGTGCTATCTTTTATACCTTACATCTGGCATAGAGCAACACTGCCATTTATAAAACTTACCTGTATCTGTCTGCTTTGACTAGGTCTAATTTGAATTATTAACATTGTTCCCTAAATATATGAGAGTTTTAAGGCTATCTTTTATTTTTACTAGTACTGGTAAACTCTGCAAAGCTGTAAATATTTATTTATTCTGAATTTTACTGTGAAAATTAAACCTAGTTAATATAAGAACATCTGTATAATGTTGATACTATTAGTTCATTGTATATTAAGTATACTCATGTTCTGCTAAGATATAAATTATAAATATAAAGCTTGGAAGAGCACTTTACCAAGTTGGTGTTCTCCAAACTGTAGTTGTCTAAATTGATAATTTTAAATCATACAGAAATAAAAAAAATAAATTGGAAATTTATATCATTTAATATTCTGTAACTGAACCTGTTTTCAATAAGATGTATGTAAAATTTTATGTTACCTTTTACACTGGGGTAAAAATTTAAATGTATTTTAAGAAGGAAATGAGAGCTTGATATATTTAAAGGTGGATATTATAAGGCATTTTGCCACTTTCCAACAAAAAAGATCTAAAATCTCTTTAGATTTTCTTTGATTCATGTTTCAGATGTAATGTTGTATTGTTATTTGTGAAAAGCCCAACCTAACCTGAGATAAGGCTCTGCCTCCCATCTTACTCCATGTTAGAATGGCTCCCAAATAGGTTATACTTGTGCTCATTTAAAATTGTGTTCAAAAGATAGATTTTTGTTGTAAAGATTACTGTTGTCTCAAAATAAACAGGAGACATAATATAACTAAGTAAAATTTGGGATTATAAAAAAGTTGTGTATTTGACCATAGCTACTATACAAACTGAATGCATTTTCGCTATTGTTAATTTCATTTTGTATTTTCCTTGTAAACTTAAATTGTTACATGTTAATACTTTACAGAAATGTAACTTCTAATATAACAACCCGAGTTAATATGGGGTAATGGGTAACCATCTACAGAGGACAGACCAGTTTGTAATACTTCCACTACTAATACTGACCCCAATTAAAGAGAAGGGGTAAATGACTGTAGAATTAGAGATATTGAAGTTATAACATGTTACTCCCTCCTTTTGACTTGTGAAATTGCCTTCCTGGATGTTTAAAAACAAAAAAACGTGGAGACCAAAATCAAGGAAGTAAAAGAACCAGGAAAAAGCAGTCAATATTTGGCCCTTACCCTCTGAGGTCAGGGAGTATCCAGAAACTGATAGGAGAAACTCTTCTAAGAATTCTGAAATTCTGATGAGTCACCTGATCTGCCAATCAGGAAGATCAAGAGGTCTCTAGAGAAAGAAAGCCTGCTCATGGTGCACCTTCTGCAATGAAGAGGGTCATTGGAGACAGAAATGTCCCTGATACTTCCAAGAGAAGCCATATCCTGGAACATGGCAACACTGGTAGAGGAAAGGTAAAGAAGTCAGGAGGCTTCACAAGCATCCTCAAGTGTGATCTCTGAGGTATTTCAGCTCATTCATAAGAATAGATTTGAACAAGGTCAGTTTTGACTAGCTTGGTCTTAAACACCAGGCAGAAGAGTACAGCCTGAGCAGTCCTACATAGACAACTCAAATGAAAAGCAATTTTTTTTTTTACTGTAACTTAAGATGTACACTTGTGAAAGCCCTACCAAAAGAAAGAAGAGTTGAAGGTTATAAAGAAAGGGTTCTTACTGTCAGCAGAAAAAGACAAGAGGTAGCCCTCAGCAGATTCAGAGAAGACTTTATTCCTTCATGGACTTGGGCACTGTGGGGCTTCACTATCTGGATTGGAAAAATGACCATTAGCTACAGATGAGATTTTGGTTTTATAGGGTACAATGATGTAATTGTAAACCATGTACATGCAGTTTTGACCATCAGGGGCTAGATTTACAGGTTAAAACTTTAATTTAGGAGAGTAGTTGTAAAAAGTCTGAAACTCAGTGTTGTCTGGATCCTGAGGGATGAGTACTCAAATCTTGCCCATTGTCATTTAGGACCAATTTGCCATGGGAGAATTTCAAGATTTAGGACCCAGCATTCAGTATCCACCCCTTTGCCCCAGGGCCCATTTTTATTAGGAAATAATGACCTGGGAGAAGTTTAATGTTTAATCAATTTCCCCTCCCTCCTTCCAAGCCACACTGTTCTTCCATTTTTGGGGGGAACTGTCTTATAAGACTAATATTTTCCATAACCCTTCAATAATTACCACATAGCTCTGCACAACTGTTTGTAAGAAAATATAACCATCTCCATGTCTTCTATCCTGCACCATTGGTCTACCTTTCTATTTTGTTGCCATTAACTTGCCATTTTTGTTACTATTGACCCATAGTAGAGTTTAAGATTTGGTGTAGTGATACCTCTTGCATCACTCCTCCTGCCCAGGATTGCTTTGGTTATTCTGGGTCTTTGGTTCTTCCAGATGAATTTCATGATTGCTGTTTCTGTTTCTATGAGAAATGTCATAGAGATTTTATTTGGAATTTTGTTAAATCTGTATAGTTCCTTTGGAAGTATGGCCATTTTGATAATATTAATTCTGCCTATCCAAGAACATGGTAGATCTTTTCAGCTTCTAAAGTCTTCCTCAATTTCTTTCTGCAATGTTTTGTAGTTTTCATTGTAGAGATCTTTTACCTCTTTGGTTAGATTAATTCCCAAGTATTTTATTTTATTTTGAGGCTATTGAAAAAGGAGTTGTTTTCCTAATTTCCCTTTCAAGTGTTTCATCGATTATATAAAAAATGATTTAGATTTATTTATGTTGATTTTATAACCTGTTATTTTCCTGAATTCATTGATGAGGTCTAGAAATTTTCTGGAGGAGTTCTTTGGATCCTCTAAATATAGAATTATGTCATCAGCAAATAGTGACAGTTTAAGTTCCTCTTTTCCTATTCATACCCCTTTAATTTATTTATTCTGTCTAATTGCTGTGACTGGTATTTCAAGGACAATGGTGAATAGAAAATGTGAAAGAGGACACCCCTGCCTTGTTGCCATTTTTAAAGGAAAAGCTTTCAGTTTTTCTCCATTAAGAATGATGTTGACCATGGGCTTAGCATAAATAGCCTTTTCAATGCTCAGGTATGTTCCTACTATCCCTATTCTTTCTAGTGTTTTTAGCATGAAGGGGTATTGTGTTTTGTAGAACACTTTTTCTGCATCAATTGAAATAACCATGATTCTTATCCTTATGTCTATCAACATGATGGATTACATTTATTGATTTATGGATGTTAATCCATCCTTGTATTCCAGGGATGAACCCCACATGATTGTGGTGCACAATTCTCTTAATATGTTTCTGGATTTGGTTTGCCAGTATTTTATTAAGGATCTTTTATCTATATTCATCAAAGATATTGGTCTAAAATTTTCTTTCCTTGATGTGTCTTTTCCTGGTTTGGGTGTGAGTGTGATATTAGCTTCATAGAATGAGTTTGGTAGGATTTCCTTCTTTTCTATTTTCTGGAATACTTTGAGAAGTATTGGAATGAGTTCTTCTTTGAAGATTTTATAGAACTCAGCTGAGAATCCATCTGGTCCTGGGCTTTTCTTGGATGGTAGGTTTCCAATGGTTTCTTCTCTTTCATTGCTTGATATTGATCTGTTTAAATTGTGTGTGTCCCCGTGGTTCAGTTTGGGAGGAGCATATGTCTCAAGAAATTTGTTGATGCCTTCAGTATTTTCTATTTTGTTGTAGTAAAAATTTTCAAAGTACTTTCTCATTATGTTATGTATCTCAGTGGTGTCTGTTGTGATATTTCCTTTTTCATCATTAATATTAGTAATTTGAGATTTCTCTCTTCTTCTTTTTGTTACTGTGGCTATGTGTTTGTCTATATTTTTTACTTTTTCAAAGAACCAACTTTTTGTTTTGTCAATTTTTGAATTATTTCTTTTGTTTCAATTTCATTGATTTCAGCTCTGATTTTAATTTTTTTCTGTCTTCCACTACATTTTGTAGTAGAACATTTGATATTATTTTGTTTTTCTCTTTCTAGGGTTTTGAGCTGGAATGTTAGGTCATTTACTTGTTGAACTTTCATTCTTTTCTTTAATGTGCACCATGCAATGAATTTTCTTATTAGTACTTCTTTCATAGTGTCCAGACATTTTCATATGTTGTATCATCATTCTCATTGACCGCTAAATATTTTTATCTCCTCCCTGATGTTTTCTATTATCCATGTTTTATTTGGTAGCATATTATTTAGTCTTCAGGTGTTGGAGTACTTTATGTTTTTTTTATTTTTTCATTAATTTCTAATTTTATTCCATTATGATCTGATATAACACAAGGCCATATCTCTATTTTTTTGCATTTCCTAAGGGCTGCTTTGTGGCATAATATATGGTCTACTTTTGAGAAGGTTCCATGTGCTGCTGAGAAGAAAGTGAATTCATTCATTGATGGATGGAATATTCTCTATATGCCTATTAAGTCTATGTTATTGACTGTGTTATTCAGTTCTATGATTTCTTTGTTTTTTCTTGGGAAGTTCTATCCAGTGGTGACAGTGATGTGTTAAAGTCACCCAGAAATATTGTGTTGTGGTCTATTTGATTCATGAAAGTGAGAAGGATTTGTTTGATGTGCATGGATGCACCATTGTTTGGGGCATAAATGTTTACTATTGTTATATCTTCCTGGTTTATTGTTTCTTTAAGCAGTATCAAGTGTCCTTCTTTATCCCTTCTGACAAACTTTGACTTGAAGTTCACTTTATCTGAAATAAGGATGAAAACCCCTGCTTTTTTACTGAGTCCGTGTACATGGCAGGTTTCTTCCCATCCTTTTACCTTTAATCTGTGGATGTCTTTTTCTATGAGATGAATCTCTTGAAGGCAGCATAATGTTGAGTCTTCCTTTTTAATTCATTCTGCCATTCTATGTCTTTTGATTAATGAGTTTAGGCCATTAATGTTCAGGGTTATTATTGAGATATGATTTGTATTCCCAGGCATTTGGGCTTATATTTCATTTTTAA
Source organism: Sciurus carolinensis (assembly GCF_902686445.1). Taxonomy (NCBI): domain Eukaryota; kingdom Metazoa; phylum Chordata; class Mammalia; order Rodentia; family Sciuridae; genus Sciurus; species Sciurus carolinensis. Next base: position 5,872,585 of record NW_025920104.1, read on the forward strand.
CTTGACTTGTTTCTCCTTTGAAAGGATTTTTCTTTAAGGTAGTTTCTCCCTTTGCTGACCTACATTGTTGTTTTTCATTTCCTCCTCAAGAAATATTTTGTTGAGAATATTCTATTTGTAAATTCTTTGTTATTTGTAAATTCTTTTAACTTTTGTTTATCATGGAAGAATTTTATTTCATCTTCAAATATGAAGACTAGGTTTTTGGATATAGGAAGCTTGGTTGGCAACCATTTTCTTTCAGAACTTGAAATATGTTGTTCCAGGCCCTTCTAGCTTTTAGAGTCTGGGCTGAGAAATCTGCTGATCTCTGTATTGGTTTTCCCCTATATGTAATCTGATGCTTTTCTCTCACAGCCTTCAAAATCCTATGTTTATTTCGTATGCTAGGCATTTTCATTATAATGTGCTTTGCTATGGATCTGTTGTAATTTTGTGCCTTTGGTGTTCTGTAGGACTCTTGTATTTGATTTTCCATTTCATCCTTTAGGCCTCAGAAATTTTCTGATATTATTTTATTGAACAGGTTGTTCATTCCTGTGGTTTGTATCTCTGTGCCTTCCTCAATCCCGATAATTCTTAAATTTGGTCTTTTCATGATGTCCCATAGTTCTTGGAGATTCTGTCCATGATTTGTTACCATCTTCTCTGTTTGGGCAACTTTATTTTCAAGATTAAATGTTTTGTCTTTATTGTCTGAGGTTCTGTCTTCCAAGTGGTCTAGTCTTTTGGTGATATTTTCCATTGAGCTTTTTATTTGGTTTATTGTTTCCTTCATTTCAAGGATATCCATTTGGATTTTTTTTAGAATCTCTCTCTTTGTTGAAATGATCTTTGGCTTCCTGCAGTTGCTCTTTCAACTGCTTTTTGGTATTATGATTTATTGCCTGCATTTGCACTCTTATCTCATCCTTTGCTTCACAAATCATCTTAATCATGTATAATCTGAAGTCCCTTTCTGACATTTCTTCTACCATACCATCATTGGGTTCTTTTAATAAAGAATCTAGATTTGTTTGGATCATTTTCTTCCCTTGTTTTTTCATGTTGTTCGTGTATCTTCCCCTCTAGCAGTGCAGTTCTGGGGTATTGCACATTCCCCCCATAGGCTTATAGTGACCCTATAGGTTTTCAAAACCTTTCCTTTAAGGGGGAGATCAATATTAGCAGTGCCCAGCTCAGACAGTATGCAGTCCTAGACCAAATAGCCCCTATGAGGACATTATCAATATCATCATAATAAACAGAATGAGTTCAAATAACTTCAGTGTAACAAACAGATTTGCAATAAGGTCTGCAGTTTCTAATGGAGGACAAAGTGGATGCAGAGGGATGTAGGATGTAACTGTTAATGGGATAAGAAAAGAATACATAGAAGTTCTAAGTAATAGAAAGAATGAGAGTATAATCAAAAGAAGTTGGTTGTTAGCATGCAAAAAGGGAAAAAGAGACTGAGAGAACACATAAACAAAAGGAAAAGAGAGCTTGAAAAGTAAATAAATAAAATGTTAAAATTGTTCAATAAGGAGAAAAAAGAAAATCTACACTCTAACAGTCATATAGTATTTAAACCTCCCAGTCTTCAGTAGTCTGATGCATGAGAGGTACCTGACAATGAGCTTCAAGTCTCCAGCAGGTGACTCAGAATGAGATTTGCCCAACTGCTGTTATTTGTATCTGACAGGAGTTAATATTGTACTTTGAAAGCTATAAATATTATTAGAAAATTCCTCCATTTTGTTTTTAAATTTGTAATAACAGAATTTCCATGTTGTATAAAATGTGATTTTCTTGGGTCATATTTCTTTTTTGGGGAAGACGACTATGCAAAATGGGATAATTTTCTTTTATAATTCCTTTGTAACACCATGAAGTCACTGTGTCAAAATTGATAGCTCCTTTGTATTAGTGCTGAACAATTATTTAGTAATCTCTACTATCATTTTATATAGCAGCACTCTTAAGTTTGCCATTCCACTGGGTATATAATTGGTTTGTTGTAATTTTGGTCTATTGTTATATGTAATTTGATTCTTATATACTAATGGTGAAGAAACACATGCAGTTGTTACATAAAATTTTTGTTCCTAGGATGTTCTGGGGATGTTTCTTCATTTTCTTGAGAAATTTGGCAATCAAACAAGTGTTGGGGTGTTTTTATTTGTTTATTGATACTTAGCATCATTCAGGTGCTGAAAACTGCAGTGCAGGTAATTTAAACTCAGAAATATTTGAACCTTGAATACTTACAAATGCTCTTAAACTGACGAGGTTCTTAAAGGTAAGAGAAGATGTCTCCTCTGTTTTCTTCCCAAGCAGTGTTGGTCACACACACAGAATGTGTCCCTATGGGTGAACAGAATGACTGTTTTCTGAGGTTTTATCAAATTAGGTTTGAAAGAATACTTATTATGTTATAATTATCTATTAGAATTGGAACAATTCATATGGGTATTTTTCTTTACTTGTCTATGATGTTTAATTGGCAATATTTTAGCAGTTAGCCAGTGTACAGTTCATTGGCATTAGTGACATTCACAAACTTTTACAACCTTTGCCACTATTTCCTTAATCTTTCATCATTCCAAACAGAAATTGAAGTCTTTTTTAAAATTCCTTTTTCCTGCTGTCCCAAGCCCTGATAACTTTAATCTATTCTTTATTTCTATGATTTTGCTTATTCTGGATAGTTCATGTAAGATGAGTCATAATGTATTTTTCTGTCATATCTGGCTTATTTCATTTGGCATATTTTCATGGCACCTTCATGTTTAGCATAAATCCAAACTTCATTTCTTTTGTGACTGAATAATTCTCTATTATGAATATAAGCATTTTCTTTATCCATTCATCTATTGATGGACACTGAGTCATTTCTGCCTTTTAGCTGTGTGCCTAATGCTTATATGGAATGTTGGTGTACAAATATCTATGTAAGTCCCTATTTTAAATTCTTTGGGGTATAACATATACACCCAGAAGTGAAATACAATTCTCAATTTTGTTTAACTTCATGTGGAGTCACCAAATGGTTTCTATAGAACTTGTACTATTTTACATTCCCAGTAGTAATGCACAAGGATTTCAGTGTCTCTTCATCCTCACTAATACTTATTATTGTTCCTTTATTATTAATTTCAACCTAATAGGAGTGAAGTGGCAACTCATTGTAACTTTAACATACCTTTACCTAAAGTTTACTGATGTTTGGCAGCTTTTCATGTGTATTTTGGCCATTTGTATATCTGCTTTAAAGAAGTATCATTAAGTACTTTGTCTATTTTTAAAGTAGAGTTGTCTTTTGGTTGTTGAGTTGTTAGAATTCTTTATGGATCCTGGATATCGTACCATTATAAGGTTGGTTGGTTGTAATTATTTCCTCTTTCTCTGTGGGTTTTCTTTCACTTTCTTGAAGTTACCTTTGTGATGCACAAGTTTTTCATTTTAAAAAAGTCCAATTTATGTTTTTTAAATTTTTTTGCCTCTAGCTTTGGTGTCATATTTAAGAAATTATTGCCAGTTTCTCTGGATCATAAATATTTGCCCCTTAATTTTTTCAGTGTTGATAGATTTAGCTCTTACATTTTAGGCCATCATCCATTTTGAGTTAATTTTTGTTTGTGGTGTAAAATTATGGTCCAACTTTATTCTTTTAGTTTTTTGGTACTATGATTTGAAACCAGGAGTGATTTACCACTGAGTCTCATCCCAAGTCCAGCCCTCTTTAAATTTTACTTAGAGACAGACTCTCACTGAGTGGCTTAGGGTTTTGGTAAGCTGCTGAGGCTGGCTTTAAACTTGGAATTCTCCTGCTTCAGTTTCCCCAGTCACTTGTATTACAGGCATGCACTACTGTACCCAGCCCAACTTCATTCTTTGGCATATGAATATCCATTTTTCCACAACCATTTGTTTCAGCCACTTGTTGAAATGACTGTCTTATTCCATTGAATGATATCAACACCCTTGTCAAAAATAGTTGACCATGGATGTAAGTCAACTATTTGTCAAAAATCGTTGACCAGTTGTAAGGATCTCTTTATGAGCTCTCAGTTCTATTCCATTAGTCTTATGTGTTTGTATGTCTGTCCCTACAAATAGTACCAGTGTGTTGTTTACAACAGCTTTATAGTAAGTTTGAAATGAAGAAGTATGGTTTCTCAGAATTTGCTCCTTTTCAAAATTGTTATAGTTATTTCTGTGTCCCTTGAAATTCAATTTGAATACTGGAGTAAAATTTTCTATTCCTCAAAATGTAAAAATGACAGAAAATATCATTGGGACTTTGAAAAGGATTACTGAAGTAGAATCTGTAGATCACTTTAGGTAGTATAATTATCTTAACAATATTAAGTTTTCCAGTCTGTGAATGTGAGATGTCTTTCCATTTATTAATGGAATTTCTTTGAGCAACATTTTATATTTTTCAGTGAAAAGGTCTTGTACCTCAATGATTAAATTTATTCCTAAGTATTTTACTGGATTTGATGTTATTTTAGGTGGAATTGTTTTCTTAATTTGGTTTGGGAATTTTTCATTGCCTGCATGTAGAAATGCAAATGGTTTTGTGTTTTGATTTTATATTGTCCCATGCTGCTGTATTTGTTTATTAGGTTTAAAAGACTTTTTGTGTATTCTTTAGGATGTGGTACATTGAAGACTATGTCATCTGCAAGGAGAGATAATTAACTTCTTACTTTCTAGTATGGATTCCTTTTCTTTTTCTTGCCTAATTGCTCTGTCTAGAACTTAAAAAAAAGGATATCTTTGACGTGTTTCTGATCTTAGGGAAACAAATTTCACTTTATATCATTGATTATGACATTAGTTGTGGCTTTCCTCTTTAACATGCTGATTAAGTTTCCTTCTGTTCCTATTGTACTGAATATTTTTATTGCAAAAGAGTATTGAGCTTTTTCAAATGCTTTTATCCATCATTTGTAATGATCATGTTTTCCTAACTGTTGATGTGTATTACCATGGATTGATTTTCATGTTAAACCACTCTCGCATTTCTGGAGAGAATCCCATTTGTTTGTGATATATATAGGTTGAATATCCCTTACCAAAATGCTCAGAATGGAAGTTTTTCTGATTTCAGTTCTGTTTGAATTTTGTGTATGCTGTACTAGTTGATCAACCCTACTCCAAAAATGTGATATTTGAAATGTTTTGAAATCCAAAATATTTGTAGCATCATTTACTCAAAAATTTTCAGATTTCAAATCATTTCAGATTTTTGATTGGGGATTTAATGTGATTGGGTCTGACTTCTTTGGACATACTGATAATTTCATTCTGCTAAGATTTTGTTGAGGATGTTTGCCTTTCTTTATAAGGGTTATGAACTGTGGTTTTATTTTCTTGTAGAGTCTGTCTAGGTTTGTTTTCAGGGTATTGTTGGCATTGTAGAATGAATTAGGAAATGTTTTCTCCAATAGTTTTGGAATATTTTTAGGGTTGATATTAATTCTTCTTTAAATGTTTGTTAGAATACCAGTGGAGTGATCTGGTCCTAGGCATTTCTTTGTTGGTCATTCTGTTAATGGTATAATCCCTTTTCTTGTAATAGTCCTTCTCAGATTTTTATTTCTTCTTGAATCAGCTTTGGCAGTCTGTGTTTCTAGGAATTTATCCCTTTTGTCTTTGTTAAGCAGTTTGTTGGCATACAGTTGCTCATGCTATTCTCCCCTAATTCTTTTGTTTCTGTGCATTCAATAGTAATGTTTCTCTTTCATTTTTCACTTTAGTAGTTCGAATCTCTTCTTCCCAACCAGCCAACAAATATGTTCTAAAGAATATTTCACATGTACTTCACAATATTTTGTGTTTACTTCTCATTCTGTGAAGAATGTTATTAATCTAATCAATAGAACCAACTTTTGGTTTTCTTGAGTCTCTCTTCTTTATCAGTAATCTTTATTATTTTCTGCCTTATCCTAGGTTTGTTTTTTGTTTGTTTGTTTTTTATTTTTTCCCTGAAACGTAGAGTTACATATTTGATATGACATCTTTCTTTTTCAATGTAAGCATTTGAAGCTATAATTCTCTCTCCCACCACTGTTTTAAGACTATTTCATAGGTGTAAATATATTGTTTTTATTCTTTTGACTCAAAGAATTTTCTAATGCCTTCTATGATTTCTTCTGTAACTCTTGGTTAAGAACATGTTGTAGCCTGGCAAGGTGGTACATGCCTGTAATTCCAATGGTTTGGAAAGTTGAGACAGAGGATTGTGAGTTCAAAGCAGCCTCATCAAAAGTGAGGCACAGGCAACTCAGTGAGACCCTGTCTCTAATTAAAATACAAAATAGACTGGGGATGTGGCTCAGTGTTCAAATGCCCTGAGTTGTGTATATTTGTGAGTTTTCCTTTTCCTCCTTTATTGATTTCTAGTTTTGTTCCATTGTGATAGGAAAGACATTTGCATGATTTCAGTTCTTCAAAAATTATTGATACTCATTTTGTAACCTAACAATATATTCTGGAGAGTATTTTGCATGTACTTGAGAATATTTTGTGTTTACTTCTCATTATGTGAAGACTGTTTTTGGGTAGAGTTTTGTACATGTTTCTTGTGTCTTATTAATAGTGTTCTGTTCATCTAAGTATTTACTGATCTTCTGCAAGGCTATCCTACCCTTTATTGTAAGTGTACTATTGAAATCTCCAAATGTTACATAAGTTTCTCCTTTCAGTCAGTCAGTGTTTATTTTGGGTTTCTTATATTGGGTACATATATGATCATAGTTGTTCTCTATCTTCTTAATACAGTGAACTTTTATTTTATTATGTACTTTATCTCCTGTGATTTTTCTTAGTCCACTTTTTTCCACACAAAAGTAAGGTCACCCTGTTGCAATTTGGTTACTATTTGCCTGGAATGTGTTTTACTATTTTTTTACTTTAAACTTCTTTGTGTGTGTGTGTGTGTGTGTATGACCGCCCACCGCCCACAGGCGGTGGGCAATCACAATGCGTACGCTTTTCTTGATCACAGGAACCAAAAAGGGGCTTTATTCCACAAGTCTCCGACTTATATTGAGAACACCAGCCTATCAGAGTGTAGACTATCAGGAAAGTCAGCCTATCAAGGAACAGTCTCCAGGCAGATACCAGGATCACCTCATGTACAACAGCCAACCAGAGTTACTTCCTAAAACTTGTATATGAGTGCAGCTATGTCTGGCAAGCTGCCAGGCACTATCTTAGGATCAGGCCACGGTGTGGCTCTGGGGCCCTCAGAGCCCGCCCCTGACATCTCCCCCTTATTCTTTAAATAAAGAAAAGATGACTTGGGACCATGCCTGTCTTAGGTTGTCCATGGCAAATTACATCCTTACCCGTCATTGGAATTCTGACCTCCAGGCGTCAGAACCCTGTCTTAGGTTGGTATGCATTTCCACGGATCTTTCCCATCTTTGACTACTGGTCCAGCATGCTTAGCCATATTTGTGGGGGTGTGCCTGTCTCAATGGCTGTCAAAGCCTGTACTATAGCCCATCGATGATGTCGGGCATCTTGGCGAGCTCTGATTTGGCTGCGTATAACATAGGCTATCCCTAAGCAGATAATAATCAGAACAGCTACTGTTCCAGCCCACTGTTTTGTCAATCCCAGGGCTTTAGATAACAAAGAGAACATCTCAGATACCGATGTAACTGAACCCTGGTGGCATTGACTCTGAGTATCAAACGTAGATGACCAATTTTTAGATAACATAATCACAGAGCTAAGGTTATTATACTCAATAGGGGTGACACACACTGCTCTTAAAGGATAAACACATCCCAGTCCCAAAAGTTCTTGCAAGATATCTACTTGTTCTTGTAGTAAGTCCACTCTTTGATTTACAAGGAGTATGCCTGCTGTTAGATGTTGGTTTAGGGTCTCTTTAGTCTGTAAGGCTGTAGCTGTATTTTCGGCCAAGTGATTGACTGCTGTTGCTGTAGGTATGGCAGTTGCTAGTGCTGCTGTTGCAGAAACCACTATTGCAGTGACCATAGCCGCTGTGATGCCAAATTCTCTCGTTTCTTGATAGTAACACTGGCAATTCCGCATCTGTAACAGAGACTGGGACTGGTAGGAAGGTAGGAACACACATTAAGACTGCCAGCGAGAACCTAGAAGCATTCCAACATTGAGAGAGATAGCATCCTAAGAGACTAAAAAGAGGTTGTAAGTTAGTTCAAGGGGGAAAAGGCTACAAGCATCATGGTCATCAGGAGTCTGAGTTACTTGTTGGTAGCGTTGGCACTGGTCGAGTTAGTCGCTCAGGAACCCAAATAGGCGATGTTTTATCCTGTGGAAACACACAAACCGAGCCGTGGCTCCAGTAAAGCACTGGGTCCGGGCCGTTCCACTGTCCTGTAAGAACATCCTTCCATTTTACCGTCACTCTATCATGTTGTTTATGATTGCCATGTCTCTCAGCAACAGAGAGACCCTCATTATCCAGAGTTAAAAAATTTAAAATAAAGAGGCAAAGAGAAAGTTTACCGTTAGGGGACCTGAAGGTCTCCCCTATTCCCCCTTTTTGTTTATAAAGAGTATTTTTGAGGGTGAGATGTGCACGTTCAACAATACCTTGTCCTTGTGGGTTATAAGGTATACCTGTGGTTAGAGTTATTTCAAATTTAGTGAGAAATTGGTTAAAAGAGGTTGAAGTATAAGCAGGGCCATTGTCCGTTTTAAGTTGTTTAGGAAGTCCCCAGGCTGCAAAAGCCTGGAGACAGTGGGAAATGACATCTTTGACTTTTTCTCCGCTGTGTAGCGACGCAAAGATACCTGAACATGTGTCTACAGATACATGTACATATTTAAGGTTACCAAATTCAGGAATGTGAGTAACATCCATTTGCCATAGATGATTAGGTAACAGTCCTTTAGGATTTACTCCAATAGAAGGTGGATGATGGAGAACCGTACACTGGCCACAAGATTTAACAATAGCACGTGCAGTTTCTTTAGTAATGGGAAACTTCAGTTTCAATGTTGTAGAATTAACATGGAATTGTTGATGATAATTTTTTGCTGCCTCAAATGCAGGAAAAATGTGGAGATCCTTAGTTGCTATTTCTGCTACATTATTCCCTAGGGCTAAAGGTCCAGGTAAATTGGTATGAGCTCTGATATGTCCAATAAAGAAAGGATTATAATGATCCCAAATCATTTGTTGTAAAGTCTGTAAAGGATGAAAAATAGTAGAGTTTGAGGCAATGAGCCCTGCACATTCTAAGTTACTGAGAGCTTGAACTACATATAAACTATCTGAGTAAACATTGAATGGAATATTAGGGAACATTTTAAAAACTTCAAGAACTGTTAAGAGTTCTGTTTGTTGAGCAGAAGAGTTAGGGAAAAGGAATGTTTGGACTTTATCTTGATAACAAATAGCTCCAGTCCCTGTTGTGGATCCATCAGTGAAAATCACAGGAGCCTTAGGAATAGGTTGTTTTCTGGTAACTCTTGGGAATATTACAGAATTATTACTACAAAATTGTATATAAGGATGTTTAGGATAGTGAATATCAAAGTTAGCTTGAGTGGAGCATCTAACAACAGTCCAAGAATCCATGAAATTACATAACCAAGAAAGTTGATGCTTATCATAGAGAATAATGATAGTAGCTGGATGAATTCCAAACACTGTGATAGATGATTTAAGTGCCTTTAGGATTACTTGAGCTACTGCTTCAGGGTAGGGTAAGAGAGTTTTATTGGGTGAACAGGCTAGATGGACCCAAAACAAGGGACCCTCTTGCCAAAAGACTCCAGTGGGTAGTTTCTTGTTAGGAATAACAATGAATTGTAATGGCTGAGAGAGATCAATACGACCTACTTGAGCCTCATCTAATCTTTTTTGTATAATATTCAAAACCAGATGTGCTTCAGGAGTGAGCTCTCTGGGAGATGTGGGATGGGGATCCCCTTGTAAGATATTAAAAAGAGGAAGTAGTTCTCCTGTGGAAAGCCTCAAATATGGACGAATCCAATTTATATCCCCTAGTAGCTTTTGAAAATCATTTAATGTTTTTAGATGATCTACCCTGATGACAGTTTTTAGTGGCTTTACTACAGCCCTGTTTAATTGGACTCCTAAGAATTCTTGTGTAGTACCAACTTGAACCTTTTCAGGGGCTATAATGAGTCCCCATAATTTGAGTTGTTCTATTAATTCAGAATAAATATCCTTTAAAATATCTTCCTCAGAGTGGCATAATAATATATCATCCATATAATGATAGATAATAAGTTTGGAGTATTTTGTCGAATGGGCTTTAACACCTGATCAACATAAATTTGACACATAGTGGGGCTATTGGTCATACCTTGTGGCAAAACAACCCATTCATATCGTTGATTAGGTTGTTGATGATTTAGAGATGGGAGAGTGAAAGCAAATCTCTCACAATCATGAGGATGTAATGGAATAGAGAAAAAACAGTCTTTTATGTCTATAATTATTGTAGGCCAATCTTTTGGTAAAGCAGTAAGGACTGGAAGCCCTAACTGAGTTGGCCCCATAGACTGCATAGTAGCATTAATTGCTCTTAAGTCATGAAGGAGCCTCCATTTTCCTGATTTCTTTTTTATGACAAAAATAGGGGTATTCCAAGGAGAAGTTGAAGGTCTAATATGATTTGCTTCTAATTGTTGTCGTACTAGTTCTTGGGCCGCTTTAAGTTTTTCTAATGTCAGGGGCCACTGAGAGACCCACACTGGTGCATTGGATTTCCAAGTTATTTTTACATACTTTTGTTCAGTGGCCCCAAGGAAAAACCCAAGCCTTGGCGACCTTGATTGCCCTTAACACTAATTGGCTGGGTATTTCCCTGGCCATAGCGGCCAAGCCCCTTGTCCCATTTATGACCTTGTTTTAGCATTAGATTTTGAGCCTCTTGGCTATAATGGCCTTCTGTAGTGAGTACTAAATCCATTTGCATGAGAATATCTCTGCCCCATAAGTTAACAGGTAAATGGTCTAAGACATAAGGTTGAAATGTTCCCTGTTGGCCCTCATCGTTTTTCCATGTCAATACAGAACTACTCCTTTGTGGGCTAGTAGCTACACCCAATCCCCTCAGGGTTTGTTCGGTTACTTGTAGAGGCCATTCTTTTGGCCAATCTTTTAGGGTAATAATGCTAGTATCAGCTCCTGTATCTAGGAGTCCCTAAAATTCTCTATTTTTAATCTTTATTTTAAGCATTGGCCTATTTTTTAAGTCCATGGTAAGACAGGCAAAATCAACTCCAGAAGATCCCAAACCTGCAGTTCCCCTGGTTGCTGTGGTTGATGGAAAATTATTATGAAGGCTGGGAATAATCAAAAGCTGAGCTATGCGCTCCCCAGGTGATATGGAGATAATTCCTTGAGGAGAATGTGCAAGAACCTTAATTTCTCCTGTAAAATCAGAGTCAATAAATCCAGGGATAACTATAAGTCCCCTGAGTGCACTAGAGCTCCTACCTAATAAAATTCCAACAGTATCAGGAGGTAAGGGACCTTTTAGGTCTGTAGGGATAGGTTGGACTCCCATTTCTGGAGTTAGTATTGCTCTGGCAGTGGAACAGAGGTTCAATCCTGCGCTCCCTGTGGTGGCTCTCCTTGGCTTGTCAACGGTTGGTGAGTCCTGTGTACCTGTTGAATCACCCCATATAATTTTGAGGGGCCCCGGGGAGCTGGACCCCAACTCCCATTTTTTGTCTGTCCATGAGGGGGCAGAGGAACTCCATCTATATCTATCATAGATCTACATTCAGATGCCCAATGATTACCTTTTCTACATCTAGGACAACGTTGAGGCTTAGGTCTTCTAGGGGGTCGATTAGGGTCCCTTAATTGTGGACAGTCCTTTTTCAAATGTCCAGGTTGTTTACAATAAAAACAAGTTCCTGGAGGCCTTCCTATAGGACCTTGTAATCCTTGTGCAATGGCTGCTGCCATAACTTCTCCTTGAATCACAGTCTCATTGATATTTCTACACACTTTGTTATATGTACTTAAATCCTTATTTTTCCAGGGACGAATGGCATCCATACACCATTTATTAGCCTGCTCATAAGCTAACTGTTTTACCAAGGGCATAGCTTGATCCACATCCCCAAAGATGCGGCCTGCTGTTTGCATCAACCTCACTACGAAATCAGCGTATGGCTCGTTTGATCCCTGAATAACTTTTGACAGTTGACCTTGCAAGTCCCCACTCCCTTGTGTACTTTTCCATGCTTTTACAGCGGCTGCAGAAACCTGAATGTACACTGCAGGATTATAGCCAATTTGAGCCTGTTGTCCTGTGAATACTCCCATTCCCATAAGCATCTCTAAATTCCACTGAGGATTTCCTGTTGCAGCATTGTGGCATGCAGTATCATTGGAATGCTCCTGCCACGCCGTTTTCCAAACCAGATATTGCCCCCCTGACAACGTGGCTCATGCCATGTTACCCCAATCATCAGGAGTAAGATTCATTCCCCCTATGGATTCTACAAGTGATAAAGTAAAGGCTGCTTGGGGGCCATAGGTCATTACAGCCTCTTTTAATTGTTTTACTAATTTAAAATCTAAAGGTTGATGATATCTCTGATTATTTTGATCCTCAAACACTGGGAATGCTGTTGCATCTTGTTGTAGGAAGTCCCATCCTGTTGAATTGGAATTAGGATGGCTACAATAACATTTTTGTCCCCCTAAATGCTCATAATTATATGGTGGGGGAGCAGACGGCGTAAGTCTGTGAGTTCTCCTTTTAACTGCTACATTTGATTTAGTAGATCCTGTAATAGCAAGATTTTTTGTTCTATATAGTAAATCCTCCTCTTCATCTGAACTATCCTCACACCCAGTTTCATTTTCCTTGTCTGTCTCTGATCTTATTGACGCCCTTTCTGATGCTTTAGACCTTTCCTCTTTTATTTTTTCCAAAACCTCTTCCCCTTGTTTTATGGCCTCTCTGCATTTGGTTCAGGCTGTTTTAGTTTCAAGAGGAATTCCATTGGCCCGGAGCAAATCCTTTAAGGGACATTCCATGCGCATTCGTGACATTTCAGTGCCCATATTTCTCTATTAAACTAACAATGCAAAGCACTTTAACTAGCAAAACAAAAGCGAAAGCACTTACAAACACTCAATCTCCATTGCTTATCCTGCGAACTTTAACTCGTCGCTTCCCACGAACTTTAACTCCTCACTTTTCCCGTGAACTTTACCTGTGAACTTTAATTTGTCGCTTTTCCTGCGAACTTTAACTCGTCACTTTTCCCACAAACTTTAACTCCGTTGCTTCCTGCCAACTTTAACTCCGTTGCTTCCTGCGAACTTTAACTCCGTCGCTCCCCGCGAACTTTAACTTGTCGCTTCCTGTGAACTTTAACTCTGTCGCTTATCCAGCGAACTTTAACTCGTCACTTATCCAGCAAACTTTAACTTGTGGCTTATCGAGCAAACTTTAACTTGTCGCTTACCCTGCGAACTTTAACTCGTCGCTTACCCTGCGAACTTTAACTCATCGCTTATCCAGCGAACTTTAACCTGGCCAGACTGTACTTTACTTTCCCTGTATTTACCTGATCAGTTTCTTCTTTATAACTCGAGGGTCCTGGGTTTCGGCACCACTTATGACCACCCACCGGCCACAGGCGGTGGGCAATCACAATGCGTACGCTTTTCTTGATCACAGGAACCAAAAAGGGGCTTTATTCCACAAGTCTTCAACTTATATTGAGAACATCAGCCTATCAGAGAGTAGACTACCAGGAAAGTCAGCCTATCAAGGAACAGTCTCCAGGCAGATACCAGGATCGCCTCATGTACAACAGCCAATCAGAGTTACTTCCTAAAACTTGTTTATGAGTGCAGCTATGTCTGGCAAGCTGCCAGGCGCCATCTTAGGATCAGGCCACGGTGCAGCTCTGGGGCCCTCAGAGCCCGCCCCTGACATGTGTGTGTGTGTGTGTGTATGTGTGTGTGTAACTAAACTGAGTTTCTTGTGGATAATATATTGATGCACTACTTTTAATCATCCTTCAAAAGTTTGCATTTTAACTTTAGACTTGTAAACATTTAAAATTAAAGTATTTACTGATTAGGAGGGACTTAGTTCTGACAATTAGCTATTTGTATTGTCTCAGATGGCTTTTGTGCTTTGAATCTCTGATATTTTCTTGTTTTTCAGTTAGTTCTTTTGTAGTGTACCATTTTGATTCTCTGCTTTTTTGTGTGTGTCTTTTTTTTTAGTTATTTTAATTTTGGGTAGTTTTAAAGCATTTATCTTTTAATTTATTATTTCTAATGTCATTGGTTCTGTTTTTTAAATTTCTAACATAGATTCTTTAATTGATCATATTTTTTATTATCAAGGTCATCCATATAAACATGGTAAGAGGCAATAAAAGCTCATGAGTGGGCTACTGAGAAAACTGTGTGTGTGTGTGTGTGTGTGTGTTTGTAATGTATATCAGCAAATATATATAGCAAACTTGATATCTCTAAAGTTTTTACTGCATTATTGTAGACATAAAGAATATTACAGTTTTTTCTTCTATTTCCTGTTCAGTTCACAACAGGAACTTCTTTTCTGATATTAAGTTTAGATTCTGGGTTTAGTTAGATAGTAGTTTCCCTCAGTTATCATGAATCTTAACTGAAGTCAAAAATTTTCATCAGTTATCTAGAAAATCCATTGAACTCATCAATTTTCTATTAGACTAAGATAGAAAGACTTTCACTAAGCTAGTAAATATAAAGATCCTTCAATTTTTTAACTTTTAAAATTTTTATTTTAGTTAAAGACTGGGTCTCACTGTGTTGCTTTGTGCCTTGGTTTGCTGAGGCTGGCTTTAAACTCACCATCCTCCTGCCTCAGCCTCCCCAGCTGCTGGGATTACAGTTATGCTGCACCATGCCTGAGTGAATTTTTGATATTTAGTGTTGAGGAAGACTTTTCATTGGCAGCTTCCAAGAGAAGTGGGAAAATTAACTCACTGGAAAAAATTTTCAATCATGTTACTACTTCAGACACTATTTATAGGGGCTAGGTTACAGATACACATTTGTGAGAGGAAGACAGAGAGATAAATAGGAGGAACTTGGGTAGGAATAATAGGGCTGCTTCCACCTTAGCCCTACTGCAGTTGAGATGCCTGGATAGCTCATAAATATGAGCATAAAGATGTTCCTCATGACTGGATGGTAACATAGCACTTTGTAGAAACTAAGGAAAGTTTGGCATCTGCCAATGGTCTTGCATATTTAGAGAAGGATGGCTACATTGTGCTCAGGTTGGAACATAGAATTCTTGTGATGACAGACTTGGGACTCTTTTAGTCTTTCATGGAACAGTGCTGATTAAAAGAGCCACAAAACTTCAGTCATTTTCCCCAGCTGTACTGACACTAACTCCATTTGTATAGCTTTCATAATGTATTCTTTCCTGTATGTGTATGCAGCTGAGGTTGTCAGATAATGAAAGGATGATACATCAAGTGTAGACATCATAGTCCTCTGGATGATTTTTGTACATAGTTTTTCTAGAAACAATGAAAATCAGCAAAAGATCACTTTGGGCCCACTCCAGTCATCTTGATCTTCTAAGACTCCTAGCCAATCACTCCTTCATTACTTTTCCATTATCTGGAAGCTCCATATTTCCTTTGAATTTGTACTCTGTTGACACCAATTCTACGTTACTATCTCATATGGTGATGATTTACAGGCTGTGCTGTGGGTGAAGAGAAATCCAATGATACTGATTTTTGTGTTCCTACTATGTTTCTTCTCTCACCTGTTCTTTAACCTTTCTCTTTTCTCTGATTGTTCTTTTCTTCTGTTCTTCTTCTATTTGCTACTCACTTTCCTCACATCTCCATTTAATTATTTCTTCCAGAAGGACTCCCCTACCCATGCCCTACTCTATCATAGACTGTGTTACATGCCCTGCCATTTTACTACATTCATTCCATTAGCATTCTCATGCTTAACCCTGTGGTAACACTATTCACAATTTATTTCCCTCACTTAAATAGCAAGCCCCATGAAGGAAAGTATTATGTCTCACTAACTTGTCCCTAGTACCTGATATATGTTAGGAAAATAGTAACATGTGCTGATTGAATGAAGACACACCTACATGAAAAAATATGGGTCCTAAGTAAAATTTGTCAATTTCATTAAATTATCCTGTCTCCTCTATCTGATGGAACAAAAGACAAATGCAGTGGTCAAAAATTGGTTAGAATTAGAAGATAAACTTCTTCCTAACAGGTCAAAATGCACAACTTCAGAAACTTAAGAACTAACCCATAATCAAGATATTCTCAGCACACACCTCTGGGGGAGAAGGACTGGGAAAAAAGTTACTATGGGAGAAGTCTATGTAGGGCGAGATTTATAAGGACCAATATTCTGCTCTCTCAGAAAAATGATGATATAGCAAATATGTTTAAGATTTATATAGGTCAGGTAGTGTTCCGTGCAAAGATGCAGGTTGTAAGTTTAAATTCTTTTGAAGTACATATAGGTTAAGATCACGGCATCTATATTCAATGAAGGTTTTGAAATCTAGTCAACTCAGTGTCCTTGAAACAGTTAGGTTACCACTCTGGGCCTCCATTTCTTCATCTACGGAATGCCATATAATAGAGTTTCCTCCTAATTTTCTTCAGAGGACAGAAAATGTAAGCTATGACAAAAATTTGGAACACTTATACATGATAAGTAGCTTATAAACAGTTGCTGTCACTTACTGAACTTATGTCATCTAGTGAAATAAAAGACAGTCTTAGGGACATGACTCATCTGGGAGAGGGTAGTAAATATGGTGTGTTCTCCAGTGTCAACCCTGCTGACAGGGCCCTACAGTCTCATATAATGTAAAGAAAGGGAGTGTGCATGTGGGGGAAAAGCACCTGTGCATATTTAAGCATAAAAGGGCATTTTGTAAATCTGTTTGAGTTAAACTATTTTATGTATAAACTGGACTAAACAAATCTGTTCCTTTCTTGAGAAGAGGTTCCTGTAACAATTTATTTTCAAATGTTTGTTTCTCCACAAAGTGAAAGATTTCCTACTCTACCTACAAGAATACATTATAAAATGTGTGGCTAGCAGTTCTCTGTGACATTTTGTAGCACTGTAGAGGTACTTAACCTGTCAGTCTTGGTCCCCATTTTTCTATTATTTTCTCCTGCCTCTCCTCCCCTACATGCATAACAGTCTTCCTGTATCAGACACAGATGGAGATGTTTTTTAACTCTCCCATGAAAGCCAGAAATAGGTCAGCCTGGAAGTGAGATTGGGTAGACTAGTAAGCACTGTCACCATACCTGGCAGTTCACAATCTTCTTTAGTAAAATGTAGTCTAAAGGAAGAACAATGGTTCATGGGTTTTTCTTCTTCATCACTTCTCCTTTTTCAGTACAAAGCAGTTGATAGAATATAAGATTCAAGTGATCAAGGGACCATTATTCAAACACATTCAATGCTATTGAACTCAACCTCAATAATTATATGTACTTCTTTATATATCTGTATTTAAAGTGTTTTTTGATGGGTCATATTTCAGGGTAGGTAACAGGATACATTTCCAAATTTGTTTCCATATGGAAAAAGTAAAGTTTGGGTTATTCTAAGTAAATGCAAGAAAACAAACATACTACCTCTAAACACTTCTCATCACAAAGTATTTATTCCACAAAAATAATATCACAGTAAAATGATACATATATGAAAGTGAATAAGATTTGCAATCACAGAGAAGACATGTACAGAGATCAATGTTCAGGTTGTATAGTTCTAAAAGACTTCAGCCTTAGGACTTTAACACTGACCAAGCAAACATTAAAAGAAGGTGGGGTGTTTGCTGCCCTTTGGAGTCTATTTGGACTAAAGTACTTATTTTAAGAACACACACAGCATGAGGCAGTGCTCTGAGAGTTATTCTCAATTTCTAAAGTAGTCCATGCATAGAGCATTTTGATCTCTCAAAAATTTTATTATCCCATTTCTAGTAAGTGAATCTAGAGTGTAATTAAAATATTTTGAGGAAGAAATATACCAAAAATAAGATTTCTGTTCATTTGAATATTTCCAATCAGAATTTAATTTTAAAAACATATTAAATTTTTAGTTGAAAATCTTGCCCATTGATTTATTTTAGTTTTCCTAAGAATCTTGCATTATGTATATGTTCTTTTATTCTAAAGTATTAAAAAATAGTTGTCAATGGATCTCTATTTTATTTATTTACATGTGGTGCTTAACCCTAGCCTCACACATGCTAGGGAAGTGTTCTACTTCCCTAATGAGTTATACACTGAGTTATAACCCCAGCCCTTACCCTACAATTTTTAGTGGTATTTCTTTTTCTAACAGTTTTGGACCAGTAGTTAATTACAGCTAGGCTTTACGGAAATGATATTGGAAAATCCATCACTGTTCTGCCTTCAATGAGTTCAATGTCCCCAGGCAACTCTCAGCTTCTTCTGAAAACCTGTCCTGATCAAGAAAGAGGTCGAGGGAAGCATTCCCAAAGGCCCCTTTTAGCTTTTAGCTCAAACATTTCACTTTCAGTAATTGTCACTGCCCTGAATCAGTTCCTTTTATTTTAGTAAGGACTTAACCTATGAATGAGTACCAGTAGTGTCTGTTTGTGGATTTTGGAGCCAGTCCCATTACTTTGCAGTTGCAGTATACTGGAGTTGTTGATTTTTTTCCCCTAAAAACCTGTGTCTCCACAAAAGAGAGAGAAGCTTGATTCCTATTGAAAATCTCAATTTCTAACTAAACCTAATTTTAGTTTCTGAAATTTTGAGTAATATATTTTCATAAAATTCACTTTTTAGTCTTTTCATAATCCCTGCCATTTAATGCCTGTTTGGATCTGCTATTTATTCACATTTCAAGTTGGTTTCTGTTACTTTTTAGTTAAAGATTACAGTTGACCTAATCTTCAATGGGCACTTTCTACTTCATTTATCTACTTTGGAACATTCCTGCTTCATGTATAAGTTTGGTTCCACTGTAATGGTGCCTCATGATTTTTTTTTAAGAACAGAAAATGTTTTATCACTGTTGTAAACTATACTACACAAAAGTATCTCTTTACTGTATATGTTGGTAGTTCCACAATGATGTGATTCCTGAAGAATTTTTGCCAGGTTTTCTTCTAATGTTACCATCAATTTAGTAAAATATAAAGCATTTTATCATGTCTCAGTTTCCACAAGCAATGTCTTCATTACCTAGTTCAATATTTGTATTATAGTACATTTTTTGATCCATCAATAATTGTGACTATCCTCACAAAAGTGCTACAAAATCACTTCTTGGTTGTTTTTGTTCATCACCAGTGAGTTTTCAAAATATTAGTTTTTTAAATGTTAATTATTGTTGCAGGTATTTAGAGAAACCCAATACCTATTGATACAGTAAATATATCAAGTGGGTGTGATTTTTCTATAGGAAGAATCAGGGTTAATCTTTTGAAATAATATGCTCAACTGGAAAGTATAGCAGTCTGGATGCTATGGACTGCTGACTATCCATTTCAGATTTTTATAAGGGAGGAGAAAAGCTATGAATATTTAAATGGTTTCAAAGTTTAAAAAATGTTGTTCAGAACATTTTCTTTTATGAATGTTTATTGTCTAAATATGGCTTAGTTTACTCTTTTAAAAATGTTACTTGGGTATTACATTTAGTAATTTTAATTCAAAAGAGATTCTAAGGCAATTATTATACAATAAAAGTTAAAAGGAAAAAGTGATATGAATATGCTTTCATATTTTGCCTATTGTAAAAAATAATGAAATTTTACTAAAGAGTTTTTTGATACTAATTTTTGTCTTTCAAATATTTTCTCTTAATACTAAAGGTATGTAAATCTTCTACATAAAACTGACTGCAAAGGAAGGCATAGCTGGTTATAGTGTGTATACAAGAACAGTTCAGCATATGCAGAATTAAAGAGAAAAAAGTTCACAATCTTATTAGTTCCACTGAAAACATTAAGAAAAGTTCTTCACTGTCAACAGTGTTCAATGCTTAAGAGCTAAGAGCATATAAAAACTGAAAAATTAAAGTTCACCTAATACAAAATGAATTTATATATATACTTGAATATATTAAAACAGTTTTTTAAATGCCAACATAAATGTGTACTATTCATGTTATGAAAAGTACAAACCAAATGGACAGAGGGTTTCACAATGTCCTTCTTTTGACACAGATAAACTAGTCTGGGGGAAAAACTTGATCAGTTAATTTCTGAGATGTCAAAGAAAGCAGTATTGGAGAAGCAGCTCTGTCCAGACCTGATTGACACTGACATGTGACTGTTAAGCACTGTGGTAAACTGCAGGTGGCAAGAAAATTAAAATAATTATTAAAAATAACCTAGGAAAAAATGGGGTTTCTTACATTCCCAAACAGATCACAGTAGTTTGTTCTCTCATAACCCCTGTGATGCATCAATTTCCAATCCATTTTATGGAATGATTTACAGATGACAATTCCAAGATTACCTAGAGCAAAGAAGAATAAAGCCCATAAAATGTACTTGATTGTCTATATGACAGGCTACTAGAAGAAAAGTACATAATTTAGATGTTACTAAAGTGTATTCAAATACTGTTTTTAAAAGGTTCTAGGCTATCTAGGAATACTGATCTGCTTTAAATATTAAGAAAAAAACTAAAATGGATTCTTTATAAATCTGTAATTTCTAATACTATATTTTGGATTTTGTCATCAATTTTCCAGAGCACTACAAAGATATTTCTCAGTAAACTAAAAATGAGGATTGTTTATCTTGAAGTGTTTAGAAGAAGTATCTCTTGTAGAGTTGAAAATGTATTTTTAAAATATTTTTATTGGTTCTACTTAGTTATACATAATAGCAGAATGTATTTAGTTTCATTGTGCACAAATAGTTTATTTTTTGTTTTAATTTTCAGTGAAACTTTATTTGTTTATATGTGGTGCTGAGAATTGAATTCAGTGCTCCATACATGTTACACAAGCCCTCTACAACTGAGGTTTAAACCCCAGCTCCTGAAAAAATATTTTCATTGATAAATAATATCAAACTTAATAGAAAGATGACTCATAAGAAAAAAAAGCTTAGTGTACAGTTAATTTCTGTATTGCTAGCAACTAAGATGATAAATAGCAAGATAAAAAGGTCTATGTTTTAGTGACAAGTATCAGGTCTGAAGCAAATCCATCATCTGTGATCCCAACTGAACAAGCTGAAGTAAAGTCCTCATGTTAATACCTGACTGTCTGCACCTAGATGTTTTATTGCCTAGGATCATATATGTCAAAATAATTTCCTATACTGTTTTGTAGCTTAAATCCTATTTAGTCCAGAGTAAGTTTAAATATTAGACTTCAGCACTAAATATAAAACTAAAAAGCCTGCTACTTGTTAGAGGTACAATAAATATCTGTAGAACAAGTACATATATTTTTTCACTTTTCAGACTAGTTCAGTACATTATTTATATCTGTGCTTTCTTGCTTATTAAGGGTTGTCATTTCAATTGATATCTAGGGACTACAAATGAGCAGGCAGTTAAAGTTCTGATTACATAAAAGTCACAGCTAATAAGCTGCACACCTAATTTTAAGCTCTGATTAAAATTTATCTGTACTAAGTTGCCCAACTTCTTACTTTGGAAGGAGTTAGGAGCTGTCTTAATTACTGGTTCAATTTATTCAGTGGTTTTTGGCATATGCAAGGTTCTTTTTGTTTACTGGTGCTTTAAAATTTTAATTTTTTTCTAAACATTATCTACCTTACTTGTGTTTTGAAATTTTTCACCTACACTTTATAGTCTTTTATTTATGCTCCTAACCACTATTCCCATTGACTTGGAATGAACAATGGAAGACAACAGGCCTTTAATTTTCATTTTTAGGGTTTTCTTTAATATTGTGTTTGGGATTTTTGTCCATCTTGCTTATATTTTCAATAAAAAATTCCCTTTCTGGGAATAGGGTTGTAGCTCAGTGGTAGAGCACTTGCCTAGTATATGTGAGGCAGTGGGTTAGATTATCAGCACCACATCTAAATAAATGAATAAAACAAAGGTCCATCAACATCTAAAAATTATTTTAAAAAATGACTTCATGTACAGAAACAACATGTATCCCATTTGTTTACAATAAAAATAAAAATAAAAATTGAATCCCCTTTGGTTTTATTAGTCTTATCTGTTTTTTTAAAGAGATCACTGACTTCTGCCCCTAACTCTTTATTTGGGTACACTCAGTTGTCACAGTTCTCAATTAGCCTGACTTTACTAGCATGTTTCTTAGTCCTTCATATGGGCTCTTTTCTATAGCCCCCCATTTTTCCTTCACATAATGAGTATTTAATAGAAATGGGAGTAATAAAAGTAAAAATTATACTGAATATAAGACATCCAACAGATGGTCCAGAAAGTAGCTAATGTTGGGGACACGTGTCTGGCAGAAGTCCCAAG
Source organism: Sciurus carolinensis (assembly GCF_902686445.1). Lineage (NCBI taxonomy): Eukaryota > Metazoa > Chordata > Mammalia > Rodentia > Sciuridae > Sciurus > Sciurus carolinensis. The sequence continues at coordinate 5,895,070 of NW_025920104.1, forward strand.
CAAAGCTGAAACCCAGTGCTCCAGGTCAGAACCCAGTTGTTTCTGGACTTTATTCTCTCCCATTTCCTGTCCTTCAGCATCTAATCTATAGAGTACAAATTGACAAATCAACCCTGTAGCATCAGAAGGATGTTTGAGATGTCTGACTGAGATAACCTGGGGCAACTTTAAGAAACCAATAGGAAAATGCACTTGATAGAAAGGCACATCAGTTCCTGAGGACAGTGTGTTGTGTGGGGGAGTGGGGGACAGGAGGCAGTGTAGGGGGATCACAGTCCTTCTTACATTGCAGCATAGGCCAGACTTCTGTCTTCGACCTACTTTTCTCCATAGCCATACCTCAACCTGACAACCATTTCCATTTTCAGCGTCCAAAGTCAGTGCTTCTTTTCCAAGAGAGTTGCACTTCTCTGGTGCTCTAGTCAGTGATCACAGTAGTGGTGGAAATTGCAAACTAAATTTTAATCAGGTTCGGACACTTAGTCATGTGTGATCTTGGGTAAACTGGGCAATATCTCTGTGTCTTAGGTACCTCAACTTTAAAATAGCACTACTGGCAGCATTAAATTAAAAATCATGATATATGGTCCAGAGTGGCATACAGGAAGTCTTCAATTCACATTAGCTTTTGTTACTAAAATATTGCCAGTCTCATAGTCAGCCAGTTTGCTTCTTCCTCATTTTCACTACTTGCTTATTCCTCAAACTAACTCAAGTTCTTCTCAATCTTGCCTCTGAAATGACTTCAAAATTGATTCCTTTGTCCCCTCTCTTTTCACTATTTGAAGTAGTGTAATAACTTTCCCCTATCTTCCTGTTCTCTCCACTTTCAATTGAGTTTTCCTTCACATGGATATCACTCTTGAAGTTATAGCAACATTTAAGGTGGAACTCTTCAAGGCCCACACCTCCTTTTCAGAATTCATCTATCACCAGGTCTCTTCCTGAATATGCTTTCCCTATCCAAAGTAGGAAGATCTATTAAGTTCTAAAATATGCTTCACTCTCTTTCAAAATCATATCCCTTCTCCCCAGCCCTGCTCAGGCAGCACTGCTTCCTCAGAATCTGTCCAAACCCTGGATGCAAAGAACCACTCAGTCCCTCCCTGCACACTTTGTTTACTCTCCTGATAATTCACATGTTGTATATCTCTAACAGTCACTGCTTCAGAGCATTGAAGATATTTGGTGGCTTAGATTTGTCAAACTAAAAATTACAGCATGCAATCTCAAATGCAAATTTAAATGAGTTCCACCACTTTCAGCATGCATCTGAACCTACTGTTCATTTCAAATTTGATAAAATTCTATTTAAGAAGTTGGAATGGAACAAGCATGTAAGCTCAAAATACCAAATTATCAAATGAAAAAAGACATTTCATTTTATTTGTAAATCTGGATCCTTGACATTCAACACTTAGCACAGTGTCTTTATCTGTGCATCTAACTCTTTATAAAATATTTCTCAGTTCAAAAGCCTATCTCATCCAGAAAGCTTAGTGCCTTTTCTCCTTAATTGGAATTCTTTAATATCTGCTGTAGCCTGCTATCATGATTGCAGATGAATGAACAATTAATGTACATGAATGGTCGTGTGCATAAATTCCTCAACTGTGTCAGTTGTCACACTCAAGTTTCCAGCCTACCTTTAAAATATCACAACAGGAAACCTACCAGCATCACTTAAAATTTATTGTAGACCAAGTCTATTTTGTTTCCTTTGTGAGTACATTAGTAGCATATGTGGAAGAGGTTTGTTATTTTGAAAGGAGATTACTTTTATACATTTAGTGGGGACATAATCATAATCTGAATAGTGAAAATCGATCAATTGCAATATCTCACTTTGGAAAATATTCATCATATCATATTTTTTTATTTATCATTTATAAATTTCTCTGTTCAGCTATCCTTTTCATTGGAAGAATAATAATATTTTAAAGGTGCAAAATTGTTTTCCCTATGTGTCATGATCCAACCAAAAAAGAGGGCCCAAGTTCATATAACCCATCAGCCATCCAGACTGGGGGGGCATGACTGCCTTTTGAATGTAATCAAGTGAAAATCTAGTACTATTTGGTAAAACTACAATTGAAACTCTCAAGCAAGTAGTCTTTCAATGCAGTAATGAAACCAGGTATAGTGAAACAGTACTAAAATCCTAAAATCCTAGTAAATCAGGACTGGCACAAGAGGATCACAAGTTCAAGGCCAGCCTCGCAATGTAACAAGACACTGTCTCAAAATAAAAAGGGCTGAGGATGCATCTCAGGTAGATCACCCCTGGGCCAATCACCAATATCACTCCTACCACACATAGTGCAATTTATTCTGAAGATTTCTAAATGTTAACTAGGAACCACTGGCCTTCAGTGGTTAACAAAGTATCATCCCTGAACCAAGGGCATTATTAGGCACTTGAAAGAAATGTTTATGCAGACCCTATTAAATATCCAATGACTCAGCAATCTTTATTTATTACAAAATCCAGGTGAGTGGATCCTAATTTTTAGAACCCCTGGATACATACTTCCCAACTCCCAGAGATCCTGATAATGTGGAGAACAACCATGCACATGAATAATACTTATTTTTGGGATTACTGGATGAGAAATTTAGCATAATTTCAATCATTCCCCAAACTTTTCTAGGATGTCACCATGCCATATTTCAATCGTGGGCAGAATTCCCAGTAAGGTGGGAAAGGAGAGTCCATTCATTGTCTACAAACACTTGCTGAATTCCACAGAAGCTCTGGGTCCTGATCCCAGGAGCTCATTGTAGCCACATAAGTCCTTTCTGCTCTACTCATTCCCAGAGTTTTGCTGTTGTAACATTGAGCCTTTCAGACAATAAGGCTTTTTATCACCATTTTCCAATAAGACCCTAAATCTCATTGTGTACATTGCCCTTCTAAACAGAGGATGTACTTGGTATGCATAATTTTCATGAAAGATTAGGATGCCCAGGCTAAAGCTTTTTTAAAGAGCTAGATTTGCTCATTGCTAATTTTGCTGAAATTTAGTAGTTTTTGCTTCTCTGCCTAAGTTAAAATGGTTAAAAATCAATGTTTTGCTGTGTATGACTAAAGCTTGATTTCATGAGATAGGAATAAGAGCCGGGGGAAAGAAAGACACCTGATTTCACCTGGGACATAGTCACATCATGATAGCTTACCCCAAATCCAGTAGTAAGCCAGAAAAGTAAAATAGCAATTATAATCTCTTTAGCTGACCATTTTCCAATAAAAACCTAGATCTCATTGTTTACATAATACTTCTGACACAGAGATGGTACTTGGCATGTATAATTTTGACAAGAAAACTGACCAGCTCAACCAACTCAAAAGGTAAACAGAATTGATTTTTTAAACACTTACCTTTTGTTAACATCTCTTTATGAATTCTTTGGTATCTTTTCATTTAGATAGTCATTGATAATTACTGACATCATCTGTACTCCAGTCAACAAGCTAGATGCTGGGAGACACTTTGGGGAATATGATACAGTTCCAGTCTTGAGGGCCCACAGTCTACTGAAGTTTGCCAGATCAGCAGGCAAAATACTAAGTGCTAAATGGTATGGGAACCAAAGAATTGGAACCAGTTTGAAATGATCCACACTGGGGACACAGGATGCAGGGTGAATGAAACAACTCTAGATTTCAGTAGGTGGAGTTTGCACTATGTCTAACTCTTCTTCATTCCTGTTCCTAGGATCTGTCCTGCCTATATTCACATATTCAAACAATAATAATGTGGGTTGATGAGTAATAATGTTTTGGCATCAAAGAAAAAAATTACCAATATCCACATGATACAAAGTGATACTACTGTAATATTCTAGCATGTAAGTGAATAATAAATAGTGCTTTCCTAATTCAGAGAGTTTGGCAAGATAGAGCAACTAAGTCTTCATTATTTTTTAATTTTTTTATCTTTATAGACTGCATTTTAATTCATTGTACAGAAATGGTGTACAAATTTTCATTTCTATGATTATACATGATGCATATTCATACCATTCATATAATCATACATGTACATAGTGTAATGAAGTTTGTCTCATTCCACCATCTTTCATACCACTGCCCCCTCAACCCTCTCATTTCCCTTTATGTAATCTAATGTTCATCTATTCTTTTCTCACCTCCCACCCCTATTATGTATCATCATACACTTTCAGAGAAAACATTAACCCTTTGGTTTATTGGGATTGGCTTTTTTCACTTACCATGATTTTCTCCAATTCCATCCATTTATCTACAAATGCCATAATGTTATTCTTTATGGCTGAACAATATTCCATTGTGTATATATACCACAGTTTCTTTATCTGTTCATCTGTTGAATGGCATCTAGGTTGGTTCTACAATCTAGCTATTGTGAATTGAGCTCCTATAAATATTGATGTGGCTGCATTACTGTAGTATGCTAATGTGAACTCCTTTGGGTATAAACTGAGGTGTAGGATAGCTGGGTCAAAAGGTGGGTCCATTCCAATTTTTCTGAGGATTCTCTATACTGCTTTCCAGAGGGGCTGTAATAATTTGCAACTCCACCAGCAATGTATGAGTGTACTTTTTTCCCCATATCCACGCCAAAATCTATTATTGTTTGTGTTCTTGAAAATAGTAATTCTTATTGGAGTAAGATGAAATCTTACAGATGTTTTAATTTGCATTTCTCTAATTACTAGAGATTTTGAACACTTTTTTATGTATTTATTAATCACCTGTATCTCTTCTCCTGTAAAAAGTCTGTCCAGTTCCTTGGCCCCTTTATTGATTGGTTTTTTTTGTACTTTTGGTGTAAAGTTCTGTAAGTTATTTTTAAATTTTGGAGATTAGTGCTCTGTAGGCTCTCTTTTCACATTATTGATTGTATCCTTTGCTGAGAACAAGCTTTTTTGTTTGAATCCATCCCATTTATTGATTCTTGCTTTGATTTCTTGTGCTTTGGGAGTCATGTTAAGGAAACTCTCAAGCAATTGCTCCCAGGACATAGTCACATCATGATACCCTAACTCCAGTAGTTAGCCAGAGAAGCAAGATAGCAATTAGAATCACTTTAGTTTACCATTCTTCCAGTGAGACCCTCAATCTCATCATGTACACCAGGCTTCTGGCACAGAGATGGTACTTGGCATATATAATTTTGACAAACAAAATGACCAATTCAAAAGGTAAACAGACTTGATCTTTTTTAACACTTACATATTTTGACATCTCTTTATGAATTCTTTGGCATCTTATCATTTAGAGAGTCACTGATAATTGGTAGTATCATTTGTACTCCAGCCAACAAGCTAGATGTTGGGAGACACCATGGGGAAAAGAACGCAGTTGCAGTCTTGAGGGCCCATAGTCTACTCAAGTTTGCCAGATCAACAGGCAAAATGCTAAGTGCTAAATTGTGTGAATGTCAAAGAACTTCAACTAGCTTGAAATGAAACACACTGGGGATGTGGGATGCAGGGTGGATGACACAAGACTAGAATCAGGCAGGGGGAGTTCACACTGTGTCTACACCTGCTTCGTTCCTGTACCTAAGATTTGTCCTGCCTAAACTCAGATACCTAAACAATAAAAACGTGGGTGGGTGAGGAACAGTCTTTTGGTATTAAAGAAAAAAATTACCAATATCCACATGATAGAAGTAATTCTACTGCAAGATTTTGGTGTATAAGTGAATAATGATACTCTCCTAAAACAGAGGGTTCTGCAAGATAAAGAAACTAAGTCTTCATTGTTTTTCTAACCCAATGACCTGGATGTGCTTTTTTTCTTTTTCTTTTTTTTAAATCACAGAATAAGAACTTTATTATAATTTAGAAGTATTCAGGTGACTTTTGAGTCCTAGCAGGGAAAATCTGTTGCTATTTTTACTTTTGAATTTATTTCAAGTAAATCAGTTCATTGAGTAACTGGATTATTATGTATTTTCTTACATTTTATATTTCCCTAAAAATGTCCAGTTTTTATAGTCAAATTAAAATATACACAACACTTCAAGAATTAATTGTTACACTTTTGGGCAGCTGACATAAGTACACCATTTCTGTCTCAATAAGAATGTCTACCTCTAAAAGGGTGTGCAGCCCAGTCCCTATGAACACCCTTTGTAAACCAACATGTTTACCAAATATGAGGCAGAATCCACCATCTTAAGCCTCTGCAAGACTGAGAGGACATCCTTAGAAGTTCTATGTTTACAAGTTCATTTCCAAACACTCACCTGGAACAGCATGTTTGGACCTTGCAATTTTTAGCAACTTATAAGGAAAAGAGGTATTGATATTGAGTGGAAAACTCAAGTTTGTAGCAACTTCTATTCCAAATATCTCTTCAACTTGCTCCCCCTCCTAAATTAAAGAAAATTTTGTGTTCAGGCAAAATGGGAACCCAGGAAGGGGCTCTTTCTTTCTTGTTTTAATTGTTTTTTATAGTGGACACTCTTAGTTATAAACACAGAAAGCACACATACACATTTTAAAATTAATTGTTCACATCTTCCATTACTGACCAGCCCTTTATAGCTTAGAATCTGCTGTGAAAATATCCTGTCACAGCTTATTAAAAAGCTCTGAGCTGGGTTTTCAAGATTTTACTCTGAATGTGAGATTGGTGAAAATTCAGTACCCTAGCAAAGATGAGGGATATATGGGGATGATTCTTGTCAGGTTGGATATAGAGCCAACACTTCTGAGTCTCTCAGGAGAGTGCCACACTGGCATTCCCTTTCACACAGGGAACAGGATTCCTGGCCCACAAGCCAGAAAGAGGACAAGAAGCAGTTTCCCTAGCTGGTAAATCTGCAGTGCTCTTATTCTAAGTAGAGGCACACTCCCAATCCCAGAGTTCAATGAAGGATTCTCAAAGTCTAAAAAGGTAGTCTTCAGTCTGGCAGGGTGATGCACATGCCTGTAATCTCAGCAACCTGGGAGGCTGAGGCAGAAGGATCACAAGATTGAGGCCAACCTCTGAGATTTAGCAGGACCCTAAGCAACTTAGAGAAACCCTTTCTCAATACTACCACTACTACTTCTATGAATAATTATAATAAAGATAACAATAATAATAATGAACAAGTGATGTAGCTCTCAAGTGCCCTGGGTTCAATGCCCAGTAACAAAAATGGGACAGTTTTCAAAAGCACAAAACAGCTACCTTTCCTTCAAACAAGATCAGAAATACACTCCTATTGCTTTCTAATCTTCTACCTGATAATTAAGAGTTAGAATTCAGATTTCCATTGTCTAAAATGTAACTGTCTGAACATAAGTTGCATATTGCTGTCTGAGGGAAAAATACCTCAGAATCCACTGCCTTGTGAAACATGTTTGAAATGCCTTCCATAATGTATGCAAATAAACATTGTGATATAATTGCACCCACTCCTCTCATGCATCTGTGTTCTCCCTAAGTACCCTGTGGCCTTAAAGAGCTATTTGGTTACTTTTAAAGAAAAGTTCCTATAAATCCTGCCCCGAATTGTCTCTGGGACACTGTGAGCTTTTATAACCTATGCTTGCAGACCCAGGCAGGCAAGGCTGACCAAGGGAAAGTGCTAAAGAAAGGAGCCACAAGCAAATCCCATGCAATCACTTCAGTTACCCAGGAGGGCTTGTTTTAACAAGTGGCCATAGGAAGCTCCTGATCCTGCAGGTTGCCAGGGAAGGAAGCACCTGTGCATTCACTTGCAAGGGAAAGGACACTCCTACCAGGATCTCACTTTTCATCTCCACTCAATCTTTGACATAGTTACTGAGTCAGTTAAAAAGCCCACATGTTGGCCAAACAAGGTGAGTTGGCCTTGTTCAGATGTGTCCACTCGGGCCTTTTCCCACAGCCCTTTGTCAGAATCATGCTCTCCAATGCCTTCTTATCTACTTCTCCTTCCCTTTGCCCATCAAAATGGCACCTCCTCAAAGGAGACTTTCCTCATCTTCCCTCAATCAGATTAGCTTTCACTCCCTGTTTTATCTTTAGGACACAGTATAATAACTTTATTACCATTGAGCATGCTCTGCCTCATCTTATGGTAATCTGCTTATCTTTCTGCTACATTCTGTACTCTTTAAAAGGCATCAGCTCATCTTCATTCCTACTGTAGTACTCAGGCCTTCAATACTTGATGGACTGAAGTCATGCACAATTCTGGGTGTATTCCATCCCATCCCCTTACTCTTCACTCGCATCTCTACTTGCAATGCCCATGTTCAACTTGAACTCATCATCTTTCTACATCCACTGCTTCTTAAAACTCTTCATCTTCCTATCTAAGATACCATTTATCCCCTCTACAAAGGCTAAGATTACAAGTATGTTTCAGGTGCCACAGACAAGTTAAAACAAGGTGAGATCACTGTGCTCATGGCTCTCTCCACCACCCCATGTCCCAGTTACCATGATGCATAATGCCATGGCCTCTGCAGCTTTCCTAGAGTATTTGCTCTGGTGTATCCCCCCATTTCCATTCCTTATGCATTCAGCTCCTATCACTTTATAGAAGGTATACTACACAGCACCTAACCCACTCCACCTGCCTCAGGTCCCTTTTCCCCATTGGTTCTGCACACTGTCATTGAACTGTCATCTTAAGACAGCATATTCATTTAAAAGTCACAGTTTCAAGGAGGAAAAAAGACAGCATCCTTAGCTTAAGTTCAAGGGTCCCTCTTAAACTGATTTTGGATATTCCCTAGCTTCCCTTTGTGAGCATTACTTTGCTTGATGTCTCCTGAGCTCATCTAACACATACAGAGAACCACAGAATTCCAAACTACCTGTCTTTCAACCCTCATCCCACAACTTCCCTGACCACCCAGCACCTAGCTCCCTGGGCTCCAACCCTCTCCAAGAGTGACCGTATCCACTTCCATGGTTCTAACTGTACCTCACATGTTGATGACTCCCTAATTCTTCTTCAGTCCCAAACTCTCCTCTCTAGTTACAGCTGGATACTTTCACCCAAATGTCCTACAGTCTCCTCAAGCTCAACATGGTTCCAAATGAACTCTTAAACTCTTTACTCATGAGCTTTTTCTGTCCCTTACCCTCTTCATACTCAACTTCTGGATTTCCCCTAACCCCAAGTTAGTCCCCATGTCCCATTGATGGCATTCCCTGAGTCCCTCAGATCCATCTCCTCTGACCCTATCCCACATCCTCACTGCCTTTCATCTGGAATCTTATTATAATATCCTAAGTAGATCTGGCCTCCTTTTTCCAATCCATGCCTTCAGTGTGATTTCAAAAGCAGTGAAGATTTGTGCCCCTTGGATTCTGACTATTGCCTTATCTCCTGCCACTCCCCTTCCCTTTTGATTTATCCTCCCATCTTACTGAGCTTCTGCATCTACCCAATGCACAAAGCTCATTCACATCTTTTTGTCTTGCCTCTAGCTGCTCCCTGCCCAGAAGCTCTCCTCATCCTGTCTACCAGAAAAATTCCTCCTAATTCTTTGATGCCTAACCCAGTGCAATCACACCCCCTCCACAAAGTTCTTCCTTTAGCAAACTCCCTTCAGTGAAGTTAATGCCACCTTCTTAGTGTTCCTTGTGTGCCTCAGTATGCCTTTGTTTTGCATCTGAGATACTATATTAAGCAACTTAAGCTGGTATGGGTACCAACCAGGGACTGTTTATCTGTGTCTTTATACCAGTTCTAAGCACAGCAGCATATTCTTGATAAGTGCTCAGTTCATAATTGCTGAATTGAGCTGAGGTGCTTGTCTGCATGGTGTATTTGATTCTTGCCACGTGTTGTCTTACATGTATTTGCCTTGTTGCTATGGATAGGTCCTAAAGTCATAAAAACAAACACTTGTCCTTCTGGTGTCTTTTCATTTTCTGTACATATAATAGATACTGGAATGCTACAATCCTTGAAGGCTATATCCCTTTCCTATTTTCACCTAACAAGTTAGTATAGATCATGTGTAATTAACAAGTCTCAATAATGCCAAATTACTGAGAAAACTGGCCTAAAATCTGCTTCTATATTACTCTCACCCACTAACATTCAATAGCTCCAATATTCAAAACCTTTGATTTTTATTTTCTACTATATCAAAACTTATTGTGAGTCAAGCACATGTTTTACACATACAATCCCATTGACTCCAGAGGCTGAGGCAAGAGGAATGTGAGTTCAATGCCTGCCTCAGCAATGTAGCAAGACCCTTTCTCTAAATAAAATATAAAAATGGCCTGGGGATGTGAATCAGTATTAAGTGCCCCTGAGTTCAATCCCTGGTACAAAAAATTAATAAATATTTAATTTTGACTATTTCTAGGCCATGACTACTCTGACCATAATTTATTAATATTGTTTCTCCAAATCCTGGTATTAAACAACATATAACATGGGGAGACTGCAGAAAAAAACATGATCTTTCTGAAGCACAATGTCAGTCAAAAGCGGTAGAGTCTTGTAAGTGACATTTGGCCCAAAAATGTGAATTTCTCTCCAAGGAAATGTCACAGCATTGTAATATGTACATATCAATCTCTTCATTGATTTACAGTATCTACCACAGTATCTAGTACACATTTCCATTCTCCTCGACCCCTTTTCTTTAGTAATATATATTAACTTCAGGAGGATGTCTTCATTTGGAATAATAAAAGCTTCAATGTTGTTAATTGCTATTTTCTCACAAATTCAATAATTTTATCAATTTTGTATTATTGAACATTACATATTAAAAACAGTCATCAATTATAAATACAACAATTAAATATATGACATCAGAAATAGTTAATAACATACCTAGAATAGACTGAAATGATAATTATCTTTTGATCCTATTCCCATTTTATATAAACATATAAACAAAATTTAGAAAATTCTTGAAATTATTTACAACACCTGTGAAAAGTAACAAGCATGTGTTATAAAAGGTAGATAAAGCATTTTTATATTACATTAATATTTTGGCAACAAAAGAAAGCAAGCTTCTTGCCACTCTTTTTCACTTTAATGAACTATCTCCAGGAAATAACATTTTCTGTTTTTTAAATATGAGCAAGAGAAAAGATACATATTAACAATATTAATTTGCTATATTTATGTCATAAGGATCACCTTTTAATATAAAAAGTGATGATGAAAATGAATAATCTGGTCTCATTTCAATTTATTGGTATATGAACACATAAATTCAAACATGATTTCAAAATACATACATTACTTAGAAAAAGCAATATCAAATACTAAAACCAATGGGTGCTCATGTGTGTGTATATAAAATTTATCTGCCTTAAGGAAAAATTTTCACCCACTAGTGCAGCAACTTATAGTGTATGCATTTGGATTGTCTTTCCTTTGGTGGCACATACTCAAATACTGAATTCTAACTTTAACACATGTAAGAACAAAACAAATAAGTAAGTGCCTAAGGAAAATATGGGACTGGGGTCTACATAATGGTAGAGCACTTGCCTAGGATATGTGAGGCACTGGATTCCATTCTCAGCACCACATATAAATAAGTGAATACAACAATTCCATCAACATCTAAAGAATTTAAAAAATAAGTAAAATATAAAAGAAGACAAATTAAAAATAATTCCATCACAATGTCAAGGAAATATCACAGCACTGTATTTTTTGTTTTCCAACATTCATATTCATTTCATTTTATGCATAAAAATCTGATAAATTCATGACTTTCAGTAAATATACAAATATTTTAAATAACTTTTTAGCTCCTTATTTGAAGTCATTGAGTAGTAAACATGTTGCACATTATACATTTTATATGGCTCCTTTTTTTAAGTAGTAAAACTGCTTAAGTTTAAATTCAATTTTGATTGGACTTTCTAATTTACCACTGTTAATAAAGAGCAATGTCTGGGAACATATTTCCCATTGCTCTGCACAGACTTATAATTTATATGGGCCAATCTGAATGTACCACCACAAGTCATATAGGAAAAGATAGTATTTATTAAGACATATAAAGTGTATACAAAAGGAAAACCATCCCAGGTAGCATACCAACTCAGCACCAGAGAGACATCATGGGCATTTTGCAGCATACATAACCAAAGAAAGCAGTCTTGTCACCTTTGAGTTCTTCTCATCTCTCTTAAATACACTGGAGTAAACATAAAAAGTTGTTGTCTGGAGCCACTGGGCTCAGTGCCATCAGTACGTTTGGTCTCCAGACCTGGATCTGACCAGGAGCCAGGCCTTGAGAGCAGAAACCAGATGTCTTTAAGTTTTTTTTTTTTTTTAATGTTCTCAGGCAGAGAGCTCTTCTGTCCTTGAACAGGGGCACTGCCAGACCACTAAGTTTCTCATGCAAGTTGTTTACTCCTTGCCCTGATTTCACTTTTTGAAAGCACTCTTGAACAAGACTCCGTTTTTCTCTACAAGCAATCGTTAGCATTGAACTAATTTTTCAGCATTCCATTCCAGTGGAGGCACTGAACATAGTGGTCTGAATGCTAAATTGGGATCTCAGTATCACTACAGTGGTAGGACCCTGGAGACAATTATTTAACCTAAGGTCTGTATTCCATCATGTGAAAACAGTTATAATACCTATATGATGGACTTTTTGTGAAGATTTAAGAAAGCAATATAGTACCTAGCAGAGGATGTCATTAATGTTAATTTCTTTCACATAGTTTATGCTATACACAATGTTTAAGTGACCCCCAAATTTCTATGTTGAGGTTCTAATCTCCCAGGGTGATAATTATGGATGTGAGTCTCTGGAAGTTAATTAGGTTTAGATAAGGTATTGCAGGAAAGAAATCATAACAAAATTTGTGACAATTTAAGAGGGAAACAGTTTTCCCTGTCTCTCATATCTCCCCTGCAAACACAGGCACAAGAGGAAAGTCCAGGAGACCACACATCAGGGAGGCAGCTCTCTACAAAGCAGGAAGTAGCTCTCACCAGAACTCTAAGATGGCACCCTCATATCAAACTTCTGGACTCCAGATCTCTGAGAAAATACCTGTTTATTTTTTAAGTCACCTACTGTATGGTATACTGTTATGGCAGCTTGATAGACTAGGCTAGATTATATTTAAAAATATCTTTTTAAAAGAGACTTTGAAAAGTAAGATAAATTTTATGTCATCCCAATATGACATGGTTTTACAAATATACCACCTCAAATACGGTTTCCACTACTATAAGTTACTGAAGAATACAAGAACAGCATTATTAGATTTACTGGTAGATGTCTGTTGATTTTCCAATTTGGCCAACAGGGAAAGAAAATGGGATAGGAACAGAAAGTTATACTCATTAGATTTTTCTGGCCCTTCACAATTATTCTTTCCAGGTCAACATTTCAGACATCAAAAGTAAACACTGACTATACTGTGAGCAAAATAATGAGAAAGACTCCACTAATGACAATAAAAAATCTTAAAAGTTAGTCCAATTCCACCTTCTCTCCACTAGTACAAAAAAAGGCAACATTACAAATTGAATGCTGATGAACTGTACAAAGTTTTCCAGTATAGGCAGGTTTTACTTCACAAATGCTATATAAAGCACATATTAAATGCCATAAATTTGTTTCTCATTTTCAGCATTTAAAATGCAAAATGCCATCATTGTTTTATAACAAGTATTCTAAATAACTATTTTCTATTTAAAAGGTCCAGCTAAAATTGCTTACTTAAAATTCAAAGGAGCCTAAAATTATTCCTCCTTTCCAGGTAGAAAAGGAGTGAGAATTTATAAAATACATTTAAAAAATACTAGAGAACATTTTTATAAGTTGATTTTAACATGTAAGAGCTTTATCCCCAATGAATCAACAAATTAATACTTATCACTCTGGAAGTATAAAAGCTATGTAGAAAATGCCAGGACATGATACCATAATTATATAAAGAATAGGAAATACCAATATGTGTTTAAAATATAGCATTATAAATATTCAGCACTATTACACACTAAAAAATGTGCAAAAATAGAGTTCAAAGATCATTTTCTAATATTAAGGGACATCATTATGTTCACTTTTGAATCATTTCCTCTGTTGCCATTATAGTTCTACATTCACAGTAAAGTATTGCAAAGCTTTTGAGTTAGTTCTACTTCATCAATGGAGGGAATGAAGGAAAATATTATTACTAAAAGTAAGGGGAAAAAGTTCTGACACAGCAAAGCAAATGATTTTATACACCTCCTCTTGCCACCAAAATTGTAGGATTCAACCAGTATCTGAAAATTAAGCACATCTACACACATATATAAAAATCTGCTTAATCAACACAGCTATCTTCTGTTACAGAGTAAAAAGAACTAATACTTTCTATATTTTATAAATTAATGACTTAGAAGAGCTTAGGTGGTGTACAGGGTTATCACACACATTGAATCAATTACTCTAATTTCATCTTTCCTTACTGTGTATATTTCTTTTGTTCTTCTGGTAAACAGAATATATGACAGTCTACACTATTTTAACTATTTAAAACTGAAAGTTACTTTGTTGGGCCTGAACCAAAGAGTAGAGTGAATTATGCACTTTATAAAAGCTTATTTAGTCATAGGCAATTTAAGATAGTAACAAGACTTTTATTTTACATTTATTTTTTTCTAAGTATAAAAGTAATGTGAAAATTGTAAAATTACAGAGAAAGAATATAGTGACCTATAAATTCTACCATCCAGAAGTCTTCCTTCTCTTTTTGGTATATTTCCTTACAGTGATGTAAATTTTGATAATCTAAGCAAGCACTAATAAACAGGAAGAAAGAGAAAAGATTAATGGACACTTAGTATGGCCTTTTCATGTGTTGTAAATATATACATATATATATCATTCATGATTATGAATATGATCAGTCAATTTCAAAAAAGACTTAAGATGGGATAGAAGCCCCATAATTCAGAGACAGGTCCTTGAACTGAAATCTGTTAATTTTTATATTGTCAATACTTCTGTGGCAGCAAGATCTGAAAGAGTGATGCCAATATCAATGTCCCTACATTAAACATGTATTTCTTTGATAATCTTTCCATTCATATAGCAATAATGTTCTTTTCATTATAAAATAAGTAATGAATTATATTTGCCTAATAAATTTAAAGTCAAATAATTTTAAATTCAAAGACTAATTTTTTGAAGCACAGCATTTAAACCCTTAGTGCTTCTGGCATACAAGATGGTTTGCCAGATAAAAGTATAATAACTTTACATTCCCAAATTGTCTCTCATAATGTTAAAAATAAAAACAGAATGTATCTTAGGTATAGTCACATTTCTTCTTTTGTTTCAACTGAAATGACTTCATTAACAAAGTAACATCCCAATTTGAAGTCAACTCCTCAGACTCAAAAGAACAAAAACAAAGGATATTACCACTAACAATTCTTTTTTCTGAAAATTTAGTCTTCAGCCTTATTTTTAGCTTTGAGAAAGATTTTAGATCAACTCAAGGCATCAGAAGTCATAAAATTCGATTCATTTTCTTCTGTCCAATATGTTAACAAAGTCAATCTAAAACATGGTAACTCAAATTTGTTTCTCTGATCATCTTACATAATGCTTTTATAAAGAAATCCTCAACAAAGACAAGCCCTGAAAAAAGTAATGTAAATATTGAAGAGAGAATTATCCATCATTAAGTCAAACATTTCCTGATAAATGACAGAAGGTCCAGCTGACTATGCTTTGCTGAGCCTAGAAATGACCAAGACTCAAAACAAAATCTGCTACTTTTGTGTCTAGAAAATTAAGACACAGGCTAAGGCAATGGAAACATAATCATTGATGTGTCTTCAGTGGACATATTCACATAAGAGAGGCACCATGTGTTTCAACTAAATGTTTTTGCCATTTTTGCAGAAGTAAAGCTAATTGTTAGGCCATGGGACATTCTAGGTCCCAGAAATGAAAGAAAATGAGAAAGAGAGGAATTTAAAGCAGTTCATGGTCAGAACAATTCAGACATTCTGTTGTTAGCAAAGGTTCGCCAAGCTGAAGGCAAAATAATGCTTACCCAAAAAAGGAGTGTGTAAAAAGTAGGGGAGGAGAGAGGGAAGCCACAGGACAGTCTATGTGGTGGTGTGGGGGTGATTGGAGGGAAAGAACCTGGAGCTATCCAGTGGATTTGGGGAGCAAAGAAATAGGACCCAAAGACAGACAAAACAATGACTGTGACCACACAATGCTTTGCACCCCTTTCCCTGCTTCTTTCACTGTCCCACATTTCCTCCACCTCTGCTCCTGACTGACACTTGGGGTGTGACCCACCAGTGGGAGGTTGCCCTGGTTTTGGTCTTCACCTGCTTCCCACACTAGGACTCCTCCTACTCCTTCTGCTCCTCCTATCCTCTGTGCAGGGCCCAGGCCTCTCCAAGAAGCTGGAAGCCCCCTGGCCACTGCCTCCTTACCCACATCCTGCAGACCTGTGCCCCTTCCTTCCTTGAAGAAGGTGACAGAACAGGGCAATCTGCACCCCCCAGGCCCACTCCCACTGAAAAGAACTTGGTGTCTCAGGGGGCCTTCCACCACTTTCCCTCTGCCTCATAGAAAGTTTGGCCTCCCCTAGATACCAAAGCTGCAGCAAGCATGGGAGGTGGCGGTGGCCAAAGCTGACCCCCAGAAGGAGTGGGAAAATATCCATGCACACCCTACCCAACCCATGGAAATGCCTGGGTGATCTGGGATCCATATCTGACCCAACTGGTGACTGGCATGGGAGCTCCATTGCTGCACCTCTGCCCTCCACTTCCCACCAGGTCTGAGCCCCTGGTCTCCGCCCATGCCCCCTTCCCATGTACCCTTGGTTTGGGGCAGTAGGCACAGTGGACAGCACTGCCCACTCACCAGCACATTTGGGGATGCATCCAAGGCAAGGTGCGATGCCTGGCTGAGGCTGCTGTCCAGGTGCGGGCTCCTTCTTCTCCTGTACTGTACTCTGGATGTGCAGAACTGAAGGGACCACTGGGGTGGTGGTGGCTTGCTGCATGTATGTTGCCTTCTCCCCATGGCCTCTGATGGACACCTCCACATTTTCCCAGAGTACAGTGAGTCAGTGAGAGAATAGGCTTCCTTTGAAATGGTCCAATCAGCGGTCCTGGTGCAATCCCCAGTTTAAATTAAAACAAAACAAAAAAACTGTCCAATGTAAAATCAATTTTGTTTTCTATGTTTGCACAGTAGTATGCATGTGCAGTCTCTGTTATGTGAATGGTGGAGGCAGGAGGATCCCAAGTTCCAGTCCAGCCTGGGCAACGTGGTGAGATTCCATCTCAAAATAAATGAAGGACTGAAGATGTAGCTCCATGGTAGTTGAAATCAATCCTTAGTTCTGCAAAGAATAATAACCATGAAATAATAAAAATAACAAAATAATAATTGCAACAACAGAATTTGTATCAATATAAAACATAAAATTCACAGTTCCAGTATCCAATGGAAATTGTCAGGAATGTCAAAACATCAGAAAAATATGTATAAAGAACAGTAAAATAACTCCAGAAAAAGTGACCCAGAAATATCTAAGAGAACTAATAAAGACAGTAAACAATTATTAAAATATATATTTTATATGTTCAAGATATTAAAGGATGTAATGACCTTCTTATGTTAAAAATCAAATATAAAAATAAACCTCAAAAGACAAAAATATAGTGTGTGTAGTGTTTGTCATTAATAGTTGACTAGACATCACAGAAAGAAACTTTAACCTGAAATAGAGAAATGCTGCAAAAAATGATGAGTAGGGAAAACAATTTTATGTAGAATGAAAGATAAACTATAAAAAGAGACTTAAAATAAAAATTTATGACATTTAAAGACATTCTAAAGGAAATGCAAAAACAAACCACACACAATGACAAAATATGTACAAACAATACATTTACACATGACAGGTGTAGAACATTCAAAGCTTAATAAGGAATAATCCATTCAGTGTACACTTTTTTAAATTGACAAAATATTGAAATAGAAAATTCAAAGAAAAGATAAAAATGCAAATAAAGGCTTAAAAAGACATTCAATATTGTTAGACACTAGAGAAATTCATATTAGAAAGAAAATAATATGCCAAAACAAAACTATAATAATTAGTCCAAAATTCCCAGAAAATTAACTGGTTTATGATTTTGGAAAAATTATTTGAACCACACAAAGTACGAGTGTATTTTTTGTCATTCTCTAGAGTTGTACGTGAGTCAGACACACAAAAAATACATACTGGTTAAAAAATATAAGGTAACGATGATGATGATGGTAATGGTGATGATCATTGTTACTCTAATATCTGAAAAGTAGTGCTGAATAACTATTCAGTGAAAAACTTGAGACATTATTATTAAGTAATAGGATAAAAAACTGTGACAAAATTTATTTTTTCAATGTCTGCAATAAGTAATATGTAAGTATAAGTTAAATTCCAATTAAATTAAGAAGTTTAAATTTTCACTATTGATAATAATTGAAGAGACTTCCCTCTTTTATTGGAGGCTTTATTAGAGAAAATTGAAACTGGTACATCTGTCTTTTGAAATTTATGTAGAAACATGATTGGATTCTCCACTCAAAAAATATGATTGAGCAATATATCTGCACATTCACTACAAGAGATTCATGCCAACTTAAAGATGCACAAAGTTGGAAAGTGACAGCATAGAAAATATTCCATGAAATTTGAAACCAAACCAACAAAAATGCACGGTAATTGCTATGTATAAATCAGAAAAAAGCTTCAAGTCAATCATGATATAAAAAGACAAAGATGGTAAATGTAGACTGATGAAGGAATCAATGTATCTGAAGAATTTAATGATAAATATATATATGCTCTTGCCATTACAGCACTTAAATATGTAATCACATATTGGTAGATCTGAAGAGAGAGCTCAGTTGTATTCCAGTGTACTAGGAGATTAAAATAACCCACATTCAACAATGCTCCAAAAGGAAATATTCAAAATAATTGCATGCCCAAGAAATGTACTATAGAATAAATACCTTAATGACTATGTACATAAGATGCTCTTATCCTTGGAAACAATTTTCAAAATCAAAACATAAATTTTCCTCTATTGAAAGATCATAAATTGCTGATATATACTACTAGTATGCCCTATTTTCAGTAAATTAAATTATGGTAGGACAAAATTGATTATAAAATTAGAGAAGATTTTATTTGAATTGAAAAAATATATATTCCAATATGATATCATTATACTTAAAATATTATATTTAGTCTCTCATAGCAAATAGAGTAGGAAAAGATGAATTAAAATAAGATATAATTTGTAAGAAACACTACTGAAAAATGGATAACATTAGTGAATGCTAATTTAAAGAAATCATTCTTGGGTCTGGGGCTATGACTCAGTGGAAGAGCACTTGCCTTGCATGTGTTAGGCCCTGGCTTCAATCCTCAGCACCACATAAGAATAAATAAATAAAGACATAAAAAAAGAAATATTCTTATAGGCATATAATCTATAAGTGCACTTTTTATATATAATATATGTCATGATATTTTAATTAAATTTTTCTTATAAATTTATTCATCATGATATAATAAAAATAACTATTTTTCTCCTTACAAATCCCACTTATCTCATATTTCCATGGTATGTTCTAAAGACAAGACTGGAAGTAACATATATTAAAATATCCACTTATATGATTATGAAATTTACATAGTCATGTGTATGAATAAAATTCAAGTGAATCTAGTGTTTCAGACATTCAGAGAAAGTGTTGCAATTTTAAAGAAAGTAGCATCTGGCCTCAATATAATTTCTTAAAATCTTGCACTTCCTTTCCAATTTATTTTATTTTTCCACATTTTTATTGGTGATATATAATTATTTTATTTTAAATCTTTCATTGATGTTTCCAGATGACAAGTAACTTAGTTATCTGTGCAATTTCTAATATTCACCAGTGAGTATGTTCTGCTTCTCTTGTTAACAAATAAACTCCTTAATTGCCTTCTTTATTCAATCATTTATGTATTCAATTAAGGAAATGAACTTTAATATATATTGAATGCCACATTTTCTTCTGAACTTCTTTGTCTACACTTGTAAAGGGCATCTCAGCTTCAATGCATCCATAATTCATACTAAAACTTCTTCTGCCCCAAGGTAACTTTGGAAAGTGAAAGGTTTTCCCTATTTTATTGATTCATACTTTTGAATATCTAGTTTCTACATTAGAAACACAAAGTTACAATTTCCACTGATAAAAAATGAGATGTTTTAATTTTGTTAAAACCAGAGAATGGAATAGAGGAGATGTTAAGAAAGCAATTCAACTAACAGTTCCAAAAGAACAGAGAAATCAGAGAAAAAAGAACTGCTCCTAACTTCTAAGTTTACATTTCAAACCTTCATTCAAAGTCCCAGGAGCATGCGCATCAAGGTGCTCTACATTCGCTACCAGTCAAGGAGCAGCAGCTCTTCTTACATTCCCAAACTTGTCCTATCCTCAAAATTTCCTAACTATGCATTGTCCTTCTGTTCTCATCTAGAGCCAACATAGGTTGAATATGATCAATATATGTTCTTCTCCATAAACTTCCTTTATAAAATACTCTGGTCTTTTAGATCTGGAAGACAATTTCCCAAATGCTTCTTTTCCATAATTCTGGTGGCTTAGGTAGTGTGTCTCAGGACCAATCCTTTTCCCTAGCATTTTTTGTACTCAATGAATCCTTTTAAGAAATTTCTCTCTGAGAGAACTCTTGGTTTCTAGAATTTTTATTCAACACTTTAAAAAAATATATAGCCTACATGATGTGTATTTTCTGCCTATTTCAAGTCCTAATAAATTGGAAATCATTCCCTCTTCTACATCTTTTCTTACAACAAGTAGACAATTCCACCTAGTTTCTCCTGAAGAGCTGTTTTCTTAGTCATTTTACTAAGTGCAAACTTTTGTCATTGAACTTGCTTTCCAGACTACAGCAAAATAGTGCTTATGAAATAGAAATACAAATGTCCTTCACCAGATCAGCACACTCTGACTTTTTTTGCTAAAATATTTCTACTGATATCTTTAAGATACATGACAGGAACATATGTGGTTTGACTCTTGCCTTTTTTGTAACATAATCTCCATTAGTGCACAGCCTAATATGCATTCCATGATTTTCCAGTAATGTTTGCCAGTGACTCTTATAATTTATGCTGTCTTTCTGAGGAGAGTCTATCACTCTTTTTCATCTTCCTGAAAGAATATTTGCACTTCTCCTCACCTACCTTTTACAAACACTTCATAATTTGATCTATATGTGATCCAATTGAGAATACTTTTTTTCAGTCTCTAGACTAAGATTATAATCTATCCTGTATGCTCTCACAGCATATGGGAGAGACTAAGTACTCATGGTTCCTAGCATAGGAGGATGAATATTGTCAACAATAATTTATGTATTTCAAAAGAGAAAACAGAAATTTGAATGTCCCCAAAACAAGACTTGATTCACATTTCAGGTAATAGATTTTCTAAGTATCCTGATGTTTATACACAAATCAAAATATTATATGTGTGACCCATAAATGTGTACAATCATCGTGCATCATTTAATATTTTTTAAATGGATAAATACTAAATACATGTTTGGGAAAGGTAGAATTGTAACTGGCCCCAAGGGCATATTGAAGGATATCACTTCATAGAAGTGGTCAGTGATGAATGCCACATGCCTTATCAAGAGCTGATCTTTTGTTGTCATAGCTCCATCTCAGTTTTCAGTGACTTAAATTTTTTGACTAATCTATCTTCATTTTCCTCTTACATACAAATATTTTATGACCTTCATTCATTCTATAGGTTTTTTTCAAAAGTTTTTACCATTTCTATATTTTTAATCTAGCCCACTTTTACTTCATTTATCTCTAATATATATTTCCAGAAGTAATTTTTCTCTTGTCCCCTGCATTAGATTCTTACTAGTCTAATAACTCTTTCTTCTTGGATATTTTATAAGTAGCTCAACATCAACCAGTAACTCATATGACATGTTTTTCTTATTTGGAAGGCACTGGACACTTGAACAGTGAACTACATCCCCAGAACTATTTTGTATTTCTTCTAGGGTCTTCTCCAATTTCTTTCTTCAGTGTTCTTTAATTTTCATTGTAGAAGTACTTCAGCTCTTTTCCTAGATTGCCCATGTATTTAATTTATTTTTGAGGTTATTGTATAACATCAAATGGTATAATTTTCCCAATTTCTTTTTCAGAAGATTAATCATTGTAGATAAGAATGTCACAGATTTATGGGTGTTGACATTGCATCCTGCTATTTTCCTCATTTTATTTATGTATTCTAAATTTTTTCTGTTGGATTTTGTTGGTTCTTCTAAATTTAGGATCATGTAGTCAGCAAACAGAAATAATTGGAACTGTTTTTTTTTTCTTTATATATTTAATTTTCTACTTTTGCCTAATTGGTCTGACTGAAATTTCAGGGACTATGTTGAATAATACTGGGAAAAGTGGGCATGCTTTCTTTTCTGTTTTTAGAGAAAATGCTTTCAATTTCTCTCCTTTTGTAGAAGGCCTGCCTTAGGTTTATCATATATAACCTTTACAATGTGTAGGTAAGTTTCTTCTATCCCTAATTTCTCTAGTATATTAAAAATTTGTGTTCTACTTTTCGAGTGCTTTTTCTATATCTTTTGAAATAACCACATGATTCTTACCCTTATATTCATTTATGTGTTGTAATACATTTACTGATTTCCATATGTTGAACCAACATTGCATCCCTGGGATAAATCCCACTTGATTGTGATGCACTTGATCTTTTAATGTGCTTTTCTGTGCAGTTTGCCAATGTTTTATTAAGAAATTTTGTATCTATGTTCATCAAGGATATTGGTCTGTAGTTTTCTTTCTGTTTAGTCTGCTTTTTCATTACTGTGATTAAAAGATCTAACCATAATAATTGTAGAGGAGGAAAAGTTTACTTGAGGGATCATGGTTTCAGGGGTATAGGTCCATGGGGTTCCATTCCTTGGAACTTGAAGTGAGGCAGAACATCATGGAAGAATTGTGTAGAAGAGATAAGCTGCTCTCATGATTATTAGGAGAGAGAGAGAGGGAGAGAGAGAGAGAGAGAGAGAGAGAGAGAGAGAGAGAGAGAGAAAGTTCACTCACCAGATACAAAACATATATCCCAATGTCATGCCCCAATATCCCACATCCTTCAGCCACTCCCTACCTGCCTTCAGTTAACACTCAATTAATCCTATCAGGTGATTAAATCACTAATTGGTTTAAGGCACTTATAACCCAAACATTTCTTCTCTGAACATTCTTGCATTTTTTTTTTTTGCCCAGTTTTAGAGTCAGAGTAATACTGGCTTCATAAAATGTGTTAGGTACTGTTCCCTCATTTTCTACTTCATTGAATAATTTGAGGAGGATTGCTATTAGTTCTTTAAATGTCTGGGAAAACTCACTGAGAAACTTTCAAGTCCTGTACTTTTCTTTCTTGGTAGACTTTTGATAGATACTTGAATCTCTTTATTTGATATGAATCTGTTTTCTATGTCCTTATGGTTCAATATGTACAGGCCATATGTCCTTGGAATTTATCAATATCTTCAAGATTTTCTAGCATTTTGGAGTATAAATTTTCAAAATATTTTCTGATGATCCTATGTAATTCAGTAATATCTCTGGTGATATTTATTTTTATCTCAAATTTTATTAATTTGATGTTTGTCACTCTTTCCTTTAGTAGTTTGCCTAAGGATTTATGAACCTTATTTATCCTTTTAAAAAAACACTTTGGTTAATTGATCTTAATTTTTTATTCTCAATTTCATTGATTTTGGCTGTTTTAGATCATTTCACATCTTGTGATGATTTTGATGTTGGTTTGTTCCTTTTCTAGGGCCTTGAGATGTAATGTTAGATTATTTGGTATCTTTCTATTCTTTTAATGTATGAACTAAATGATATAAACTTTGCTTTTAGAATTGCCTTCATAGTGTTTTAGAAATTTTGATATGTTGTATCACCACTCTCATTTACTTATAAAAACAAATTTATTTTCCCTTAAATTTTTCTGCTATTTATTCATCCTCAAAACTGTATTATTTAACATCCAGTAGTTATGATGATTTCTGTTTAGATTATCATTGATTTCTACTTTCAGCCCTTTATGGTCTGATAGAACACAAGGTATTAAATCTATTTTTTTGGTATTTGCTAAGATTTATTTTGTAACCTAAAATACTGTCTCAGTTAGAAAATATTTCATGTGCTTCTAAGTTAAAGTTATTTCATAGATAAGATATTCTATAGATGTCTTTTTGGTCCCTATTATTATTTGTAGTTTTTAGTTCTGTAGAATAATTATTTATTTTGTTTGCATGATCCATCCAGTGGTGAGAGAGGTGAATTAAAGCCACCCCACATTATTGTAACATAGTCTATTTGATTCTTCATATTGAGAAGTGGAACAATGGAACATAGATATTCCATTGTTCATGGCATAGATATTTACTTTTATTACACATTCTGATGTACAATTCCCTTATGCAGTATGAAATGACCTTCTTTGCCTCTTTTGAATAATGTTGAATTAAATCCACTTATCTGATATAAAAATAGCTACTCCTGCTTGCTTAGGAGACCTCTGTGAATGTTATGTCTTCATCCATCCTTTCACCTTCAGTTTGGGTGCCAATACCTGTGAAGTGAGACTCTTGATGACTGAATATTATTGAGATCATGCATCTGGCTGGTTTCCAGTTGAGGCTGGAAGCAGACACTTCCCGTTGCCTAGACTCTAGCAATTTTCAGTCTTAATTGAATTTCCTCTTACTGTCTTTGCAGGTATCTTCAGCATAACTTTCCTAGGGTGCTCAGGGAACTTATCCTAGAAGCCTTCTCTTTACAGTTGCCACCATTCAGGAATGGAGTCTGTATATCACAATATATTCAGGCAGTTTCCCTCTGGTATGGCCCCATGATCTCAGGGCAGTTGCTAGTCTTCTCATGGTGCCTCCTAACAACATTACTGGTTGAGGATTCTTTTGTCCTAATGAATCCACTTTCCTCTCCTGGAGGTGTAAGCTGATTTGTTTCTCTTTCTCTGAGTTGAGTGGAAACTACATAGAGTTTTCTATCTCTGCCTGGTTTTCAGAGGCTAAGAAGAGTGTTGGGTTAGGTGCATTTCTGACACAGGTGTGCACCACACTCCCTTTCTCTTGTTCAGAATGAGGGAGAGGGAGTTTCAGCAGGCTTTGAGTTGTCCTAGAAATTCTTTCTGGCTGGATTATTAAGTGGTCCCACTGAAGGGGATTTCCCTATGGTTTAATTCCTGGTTGTCTGGGCAAGGAAAAAAACCCTGTTGTATAAAGGAAGTGAGTGGTCTACTAGGGCTCCAAAGATGGCTGCAGACCCCTCACTCAGCTTTCTTTTTATGATTTGAATTTAAACTGTTTGCTGTGTTTTAAGAACCCTGCTGATCCTGTACATTTTAATTTTTTTCTGCCTTTCTAAATGTTTTAACTGGTATAGTTTAAGCATTTTTCTGTTCCCTCTCTTTTCCTCTTTCTCTCTTTATTGCCCCTCCCCTATTCCCCCACCTTTGTTCAGGTTGGGGTTAGGGAACTCTGAGTTTATTTTCTACTATGGTACCCATCTCCAAGTCCTTCCAAGTTTCAGAATTTGTAATGTTGAGTCTTACAGCATATATTTTGTCATCCACCTACCAATTCTGCTTTCCTTCACTGCTTCCTTTCTGCATTTTGAGATCAAGACTTGCCCTCTTCCACCATTGTTTCAATTTCCATCCATTGTATTTCTACATTGCGGTGTGATGTTTTGATGTGTGCATATAATGCATAATGCTAAATTCCTCTAATTTATATATCCATCACTGCGTATACTCATATTATGTGCAGATATATTTGAATTGTAATCCCTTAGCAATTTTTAAGCATGCCATACATTATTATTAAGTATGATCATAAAAATATTTCACTGAGAAAATGTACAACATCATACTTATACATTTATTTATTCAATCTATTATCTATGGGCATTTTTGGGTATTCTATAGTTTTTAGGTTATAGTAAATAGTCCTATTAGGAATGCCCATTTTTAAGCACATAAAAGATATATACATATTTATATTTGAAATATAGATACTTGCAGTGCAATATTTAGGTCATGAGATATAGTTTTAAAGTACACAACATATTTTTCCATAGTGGTTGTACCACTGTCACATGAGTGTACACACTACACTGATGTCATAAACACTATTTAGTATGTTTTATATTTTCATTTTAATCATGCTGAAAGATAAATATTTTCTATCTTGTTGTAACATTAAATTTACTTATTTTATAAGTAATTTAATTGATTTTTATTAAGTATACTATGTATTTTGATATTCATTTGAATAAACTTGCTACTTTAAATTTTAGACTTCTCTCTATGAATTATTGTCTTTATTTATTGATTAGTATGAAGATTAAACATTATCAATATGTAGATTGGGCAGGAAATATACTATAATTATCTGGCACTGTATGTCTTCTTATCTCACTGCATTGTTGGCATTATTTTGAGAAAGAGCAGTTTTGTTTTTAATTTATTTTTATTGTAAACAAATGGGATACATGTTGATTCTCTGTACATGGAGTAAAGGCATGCCCATTGTGTAATCATACTTTTACCTAGAATAATGATGTTTGATTCATTATGTTATTATTCCCTACACCCCACACCCCTCCACCCCTCTTTTCCCTCTATACAGTCCCTCCTTTCTCCATTCTTGCCCCTTCACCCATGATGTGTCATCATCCACCTATCAGTGAGATCATTCATCCTTTGGTTTTTTGAGATTGGCTTAACTCACTTAGCATGATATTCTCCAGTTTCATCCATTTCCCTGCAAATGCCATAATTTTACTATACTTTGTGGCTGAGTAATACTCCATTGTATAAATATGCCACAGTTTCTTTATTCATTCATCAATTGAAGGGCATTTAGGTTGGTTCCACAATCTGGCTATTGTGAACTGAGCAGCTACGAACATTGATGTGGCTGTATCTTTGTAGTATTCTGCTTTTAAGTCCTTTGGGTATAAGCCGAGGAGTGGGATAGCTGGGTCAAACGGTGATTCCATTCCAAGTAATCTTTGGAATCTCCACTCTGCTTTCCAGAGTGGCTGCACTAATTTGCAACCTCACCAGAAATGTATTAGTGTACCTTTTGCCCACACACTGGTGAACATCTATTGTTGCTTGTATTCTTGATAATAACCATTCTAATTGGGGTGAGATGGAATCTTAGGGTAGTTTTGATTTGCATTTCTCTTATTACTAGAGATGTTGAACATTTTTCCATATGTTTGTTGATTGCTTGTAGATCATCCACTGGATGGAGCCGAACTGCTCAGGAAAGCCTCTTGCCACCCTGCCCTGTTCCAAGAATCTGTCTGAGGACCGGGACCCGCTGCTGGGTGTGGGACTTGGGGCTGGGTGTGCTTGGAAAGCCTCTCACTAGGTGGGTATGCTCAGGGAAACTGGCTGTGGGCCGGGTCTGCTGCTGGATGGAGCCAGGATGCTCAGGAAAGTCTCTTGCCACCCTACCCTAGTCCAAGAAGCTGTCTGTGGACTGGACTGGGACCTGCCGCTTGGGGCTGGGTGTGCATGGAAAGCCTCTCACTGGGCAGGTGTGCTCTGAAAAGCTGGCTGTGGAATGGGCCTGCTGCAGGATGGAGCCAGGCTGCTTGGGAAAGCCTCTTGACGCCCTGCCCTGCTCCAAAAAGCTGCCCACTCTCTCGACCTGCTGCCTGGGCCGAGCTTCACCCAGTGGGAGTGACTCATCCAGCATCTCTGAGTTGGTCTGAGTCTCTCAATACCTCCTCTTCTTGAATCCTGAGTTCTGGAGCAACAGGAGATGCAATCACCCTGTAGTTCACCATCTTGTCTCTACAAGTAGTTTTGGTTTTAAGAAAATCCCACATGCTGCTTTTCCTTGACATTTTCTACAATTAATTTATGAAAAATTTTCAAATTCAAATTCATAAAATTTATTAGGTTACTTTCATATTTGTTTCTAAAATCATTATCAGCTTACTTGTCTGGTACATGGCAAGTCTAGTAATAATTTTTGAAATATGGATATCCATATGAAAAATATTATCCTCTACAAAAAATGCAGAACAATTAACTGTCAAAAATTTTATACATGTTTTGTGTATATATATATATATATTTATATGTGTGTGAAATTTTTTGCTTCATTAATTTTGAGAGAGAGAAAGATATTGTTCTGTTCATTCTTAAGCCTCTGGTTTAGTCTTTCTTGCTTCTCAGATAAGTATCTGTTTATCTGTTTTATGGAGTTGATCCCTGATTTGAATGCTCATCTTTGTCCCCAGAGTTCAGTGAGATGTTAGAAAAATTCACTCTGTTCTCAGGCAGCTTTCCTACTTTGTTGTCTGTCCCACATAGTTTTATAATTTTGCAGATGGACCAATGGGAAAGCAATCCCTGAGTCTATTTTAGTATTCTATCCATCCATTTTTATTCCTCAGGACACTAATTTAACCTTTTCTTCTTCATAAGACAATCACATCTCTGATAGTTTTTCTGAAACTACCAGAGGGTTTATTTCAAAGCCTGGATTCTCCACATATTTCCTCTCTGCCACATTTCCTTATTATTAAGTAGCTATAAAAAGTCTTAGTTGAGTCCTTTGAAGCCCCCTGTCTATGTAATTTATTTGCCTCTGCAATACAGATAACATCTGCCCTATTGTCTGTATAAATGAATGCATTTTTATAAACTAGCTGTCCTAGTCATACCTGATGGACTGCTTAGTCTAATCAAAACTATGGTAACGTACCTGTGGGAGAAATTTAAGGCAACAAAATTTACATTTTAAAATGCAATAGTGAAATTACAATGCTTTAATCTATTAATAAATATTCACTGTGTATTATGAATACTCTTTAAAACTCAGTTATAAAGCAATATCTAAGCTTTATATGTCTATAGAATATATGTAGGTATCATTATTCTTGGAAAAGGATATTCAATAAAGTCAAGATTTAAAGTCACCATAAATTATCAAAATAATTTCAATTAATTAGCAATTTGATTGTAGGTGATTAGATTTGAAAAATTTTGTCAAGACTATTAGAAGAATGAACATGAGAACCTACACAGGAACTAATATAAAAAGATATTTTATATTGAAAAACTACCCCTGTTAGGTATTAAGATACATCAGCAATTGCAGTAGTGTGATGGCAGAGATCACATAAGCAGAATGAACGTGAATTCAAGACTGCTATTTACACAAAAATGGCACAGTCATTTCTTCAAGTTTGATATTTCAATTGATAGAAGTGATTAAGTATTATAACATGTAATAAATATCAACTCTTATATACTATTCTTCAGACATGAACCAAAATTATACACACATAAAATAAGAAAAAGAAAAAAAAAAACAAAGTTCCTATGCACTGTAGAAGAGAAAAATATCTCATTTATTTGTAAAATTGGTAGTTTAGGCTTTTAGTTCAATACTCAAAAACTAGAAGCAATTATGAAAAATATATTTTGAGTAATAAAAATTTAAAATATATTGTGAGGAGCAACCAAGTTGAACAATGTGAGAATGGTCCAAATATTAAAAAGAATGCAGAGTAATTCTAATCTTTAAAAAGATCTTATATATCCTTAGTGACAAGAAGGAAAGATATGATAAGGTCTCAATATCTAAACATAGCTAAACTTGAGGTTGTACAAAAGCAGAAAGTGAAGGCTAATGCAAAATTTTATTGAAAGTCTACCAACATACACACACACACACACACAAAGAGAGAGAGCCTGTAGACAAAAGGTAGAGGCTCATTTGTTCTAATCCCTTCATGAAATTTCCATACAATTATTAATTGATTACAAATAAAAACAAAACAAAATTTTAGAGGTAGGTAACAAACTGCCAATTTCAGCACTGTATGGAATAATTGACCTCATACCAATAGAGAAGTAGGCTCATACCACATTATAAAAAACACTGCCAAAGAGGTTCTATTTAAATAATTCCACATTAAAAGGCAGAATGCTTATTCTTCCCAAGTCCACATGGAACAATTCTCATGCTGGAGAATGTGTTGCATCATCAAATAATCCTCAATAAATTAAAGGAATCTAAATAATACAATTTTTGTATCCAAACATAAAAAGATCCATCAAATGAAAAGAACTGGTGTTAAAAAATGTCAAATCCTACAACACATTTCAAAATAACCAGTGACTGAAGAATAATTCATGTCATCAATTAAACATTTTAAGATGAATGAAACAAAAACAAAACCAAGGAGCATGTAAAATTTATAGCATGAGGTTTGAACTGAATTCAGTACTCATTTCAGAAGCAGAGCTTAAAGGAAAATGAATTCTATAAATTCCTATGTTAAAAAAGAGAAATATCAAATCAATAACCTAAATTTCCACCATAAGAAATAGTCAAAAAGGACAAAAGAAGAATCCTAGAGCAAGCTGAATCTAGAAAAAAAGAAAGTTGAGAACAAAAATAAATAATATAAAAATATAAAGAAGAAATTTAATAATGTAAAACTTGGTTTGTTGAAGGATAGTTAAAAACTTAAGAATGATTTTCTAAAAAGAAGATACTAAAATTACTAAAATTAGGAAAGAGATTTTAACTACAGACTTATGTTAAGAAAAATTTTAAGAAAAGGAATATTTGGAAAAATGTTTCTAACAAAGTAAAAAATAAGATGGAAGGGAAAAAAGTCCTAGCAAGACACAAAATACTGAAAAAGACAGAAGAAATAGGACAGACAAGCCCCAAAAATACAGAGCATGGAATGATAATTTAAAATATTTTCTCAAAAAAAAGCCTATGTCCCAACTATTTTACTAATGAATAAACAATAGCAAAATAGAAATAATACTTTACAAAGTCTTCCAAAAAAAAAAAAATGAAGCAGAATATGTCCCAAATCAGTACATGTTAGTAAAATCCTCATGCCAAAATCAAAGACATCCCAAGCAATCTAAAAATACAGGTAAAAATTCAAAAAAGTTTGACAATGATGTCTAAAAGAATACTAAACATGATGAGCAACAAAATGATTGTAAGTGAAGGTGAAATGGAATTTATCATAGGAAAGAAAATTTATTTTCACATTGAACAATCAAAACAGTAACTTACTCTATGAAATGAATTGTTTCCTCTAATAATCCTCCATGTAAGTGGATATAGAAATTCTAGCACATAATTTAGATTATATTAGGATATAGGCATTCTAGGATGCAATTTATATAAGAGAGATCATAAATGTGGGTTCTAATTAAAAAGATTGGCAGTCTCCCAAGACGTGTTCTAGAATTCTTCCTTATGTTTGAATGTCTATGCCAAGGAAAGATCAACTGAGACATAATGAAAGAGTGTCAGTATGAAACTCAAAAGGGGAGACCTCACCAGACAATAAACAAGGTGGTGTTTTGACCTTTGTCTTTTATCCTCAATAACTATAAAAAATAAATTATTGTTGCCTAAGACACCTCAACTAAGGCATTTGTTATTGCAACCCAAGATGACAAAGACACCATATTGATAGAATTAAGGGTAAATAAACATCATGTAAACAGAGACAGAAAAAGTGCTTGTTAAGTTCCAGCATCTATTCATGATAAAAAATAAATGAACACATTAGGAATAGAAGTACAATTCCACAGTCAAATAGAAGATACTTAAAAAAAAAAAAACAGTCTCACATAATTCCCCTTCTGAGCCCTGTGACACTCAAATAATATTCTCATTGTACTTTTTTAGAAACTGATGTAATATCTCTGTGGCCACTAATGCTGACATTATGTCCTCACTGTGATCTTTGACACTCACCTTATTTTCTAAAATGACTTTGGACACTTCCATTTATCTTCACTGGTGCCTCTGATACTCACCTAATTTCCTCACTTGATGTGTGACACTCACATGATATCCTCACTGTGAATCTGAAAGTCACATAATATCCCCACATGACCTCTGACACTCACACAATGTCCTTACTGTGACCTCTTATAATCACTGTATAACCTCAGGGACCACTTTTACTTATGTAATACCCTCACTTTGGATTGTAACATTTATGAAATATTCTCACTAGACCTCCGACACTAATGTAATATTCTGACTTTGACCACTGATGCTCAAATAATAACCTCCCTGTGATCTCAGACACTCATATTACGAACTCATTATGACCTCTGACACACATTATATACTTAATTGGATATAATGACACATAATATCATCAATGTTACCTCTGACACATAATAATTATACTGTGACCTCTGGCACTCACATAATATCCTCACTGTACCCTCTGACACTCACATTAATCCCCAATTCTTGTCTCTGAAAATCACATAATACACAAATTTTGACCTCAGACACAGACTACTACCACTCTGGTCTCTGTCACTCACATAATATCACACTGTGTCCTCTGAAAGTCACATAAATATTATCACTGGGTCCTCTGACACACATAAAATATCCTCACTTTGACCTCTTGAGATTGACATAATACCCTAATTGTGATGTCTGAAACTGATATATCCACTCTGTGAATTTTTGAACTCAAAATGTCATCATTTTGGTCTCTGATATGACACAGTATCCTTATTCTAACCTGTGAAACTCACATTATACCCACAGATTGGCCTCCTATACTCACATACTACATTCAATGTGACTTGTCATGCACATAGTACCTTTTTGTGACCTGAGACACTCACATCATGCTTGCAATGTACTTTCTGACAATCATATAATTTCCACATTTGGTCTCTGATATTCATATAATATATTCAATTGGCCTCTGACACTCACATACTATTCTAATTGTGACCTCTGTCACTCACTTAATATACTCACTTTTGCCCCTGATATTCACATAATGTCCTCACTTCACATCTGACACCCACAAAATGCCATCACTATTACCTTAACACTCATATAATACCCTCAATGTGGCCTCTAATACTCACCAAATACCTTCAATTTGGCCTTATGCACTCACATAATATAATTGTCACCTATGATGCTCACATAATACACTCACTGAGGTTCAAGACAGTCACTGTGATTTAGGACACTCATAATATCCTCAAGCTGGTCCCTGATGTGACTAAATATCCTCACTGAGGCCACTGACACCCACATAATTTCCACAGTATTGTCTCTGTGATTGACAGTATATTCCAACTGTAGCCTTTGACACTCATACAATATCCTTTCTGGGACAGTGTCCACTCACATAATATCCTCATTTTGTTATGAAACTCAAAAAATACCATCACTGTGGCCTCTGACACTTACATAAAATACAAAAACCTCTGACATTTACTTAATACCCTCACTCTAGCCTCTGAAATTCACAAAATATCATTACAGTAGTCTCTGACATTCACATAATACCCTCACTGAGGCTGCTGATATTAATATAATACCCTCACTGTGGCCAATAAGACTCACATAATTCCCTCACTGTAGCCTCTGACACTCACATAATATCATCACTCTCACCACTCACACATAATATTCTCAATGTGACCACTGTGCCCACTGTCATTCATTGAGTATTTTCCCTGAGGCCTCTGATATTCAGTAAACACAATCTGGCCTCTGACACTGATATAATGTCATCAGTGTGTCCTCAGACATTTATATAAAATTTTCACTGTGCCTTCTGACACACAATATCCTCACTATGGTCTTTTATTCTCACATAATATTCTGTGTCCTCTGACACTCACGTAATACACTCACTGTTGCCATGAAAATCACATAATACCTTACCTTGTTCTGACTCAAAAACTTCCCTCACTATTTCCTTGATACTCACATTAAAACCTGATTATGACCTCTGACACTCACATATAAACCTCAATGTGACCTCTGGCTTTCACATAAAATCTTCACTGTGACCTCTGAAATTTACATAATAACATGTGACTTCTCACACTCACATAATAGCCTCACTTGAACTCTGACATTTACATAATATCCTTACTATGAATAATTATATGCACATAATGTCCATACTTCAACTTCTGACTTTTACATAATACTTTTCCTCTGGTCTCTGAAAAATATAAAATTTCCTCCATGTGGCCTCTTGAACTCACATTACACCCTCACTATGACATCTGACACTTAAATTAAGTCCTTGTCTGGTCTCTGATATTTATATAATATTCTTATTCTGGCCTCATGTTTTCACATAGTATTCTCACTCTGACCACTAACCTTGACAAAATGTCCTCACTGTAGCCACGGAAATCCAGATATTACCCTCATGCTGGCTTCTGACATATGGTATCATCACTCTGGCAGCTCACATTCACATAATATCTTTAGTCTGCCTACCAATACTCACATAACACCTTCACAATGCCTCTGACACTCTGGTTATTACCTCACTATAGCCACTGACACAGAATATCCTTATGTGGTCTATGACACTTACTTATCCTCATTATGGTCCCTTTTGCATAATATTCTCCCTTGACCTTTAACACTTACATAATAACTTCACTGCAGCCTAAAATGCTCACAAAGTATTTCCCCTGTGAACTCTCACATTCATATACAATCCTCACTTGACCACTTTTGAAAAATACCATTTATTTTTAAATGTTAACATGTAAATTACAGAAAAAATAAAAATGAAAGCAAAAAACAAAGTTATTAATTTGCAAGCAGCTTACTTGGACATGCCTGCCAGGTTATGAGTACCATAAACAACAGCACATTTTATGTGACTGAGATCATTGTGATTACCATGCTTTCCACATGAATATTAACCAAAACAAAATCTAATACCAACCTCATTTTACCACTTACATACACATAATATCATAACTCTGACACAAGAAACTCACATAAATACCCTCATTCTGATTTCTGACACTCATATAATGTTTACATTTGACCTCTCACATTAACATAATATCCTCACTGTGGAGCATGACATTCACATAATACACTCACTGTGACTGAAAATACTAATACCATTAATTTGACCACTGACACTCACATAATATCCTTAGAATGCATTGTGTCCTTTAGTATTAACATAATATTCATACATTAGAATTTGTAACTAATACAGTAGTCATCCTTTGGCTTTTAATGCCAACATATTATCAATCATCTTACATACAAAATTAAGAGTTTCCCAAAGTCCTTTCAAATTTATGTAATATGGAATATGTGGCCTCTTAAACTCATATAAAAACTGTCCTTTGGTGCTGGGTTTGTGGCTTATTGTTAGAGCACTTGCCTAGCACAAGTGAGGCACTGGGTTCAATCCTGAGCAACACATAAATAAATAAAATTAAATTTAAAAAAGAATTCTGTTATTTTTAAAATTGTCCCTTGTTCTTTCTACACTGATATTATATTCATACTATAGCATTAAAACTGCTGTAATCACTAACTTCTGGCTGTTCATACTAAAATGATTTCCATTCTATAAAATCTAAACTAAAAGAATAGCTGCCTGGCCTGGTACCCTCAATAAGAATGTGATAAATTTGTTGTACCCTCTAAAACTAATTGCTGCCATGTGATCTTTAATGCTAAATATTCTTACTATTCCACATTAAACTAATGTAGTAGATTCCCTGGGAACTTAAAGATAATTATAATATCCATAGTGACCATCTAAAACACATATAATAACTCCCCTGTAGACTTCAATAATAATACAATATTCCTATTATGGCTGTTCCATGTCCTTTTTTTTTTTCTTAACAGTATATGCATACAATAGCATGGAAAACTATACAAGAGCTGTTCTGTTCTTTAATATTAATATAATTTGTCTGATATTGCAACATCAGAAATGGATATCACAGTCACTCAGAGTACTCAAATATTAATGTAATATCCAATCAATAGTATCAAATACAAATATAGAAGCTGTGCTGTGGCCTCTAAATCTAATGTGTTATTAAATAGCCTAGCATCTAAAATGAATATACTAGCTTCCCTCTACCTTGAAATAATAATATGGCCTCCATATTATCACCTAAAAACCCAATGAAATATATATCCTATAGAATTTAATTTTTCAATATGCCATCTTTTCCATAAACCCTGAAACCAATATAATAACTTACTTGTGGATTTTAATATTCATTTAATATCCTTGATATAACATCTAAAACTAGTAAACAGGTGTTCTGTAGCATTTAACATTAACATATTTATATTATACAAACTTATGCTAATAAATTATCTGCATTTTTTACATTAAATAATTTTTATGAGTTATCAATAAAATTTTTGTATTAACTACTATGTTGATTTTAATCCTAAGATGATATGCATACTTGAGTTTCTAAAAATGACCTAAAGATTTATTTGTGGCTTTTAATACTAATATGATATCCTTACTATGACATATCAAGCTGATATGATAAGTGCCTTTTAAAATTGATGTAATATTCATACTATAGGAAATACATATACCTAATATAATAATGGCCCTGAGGTTTCAATACTATTACATTATCCATAGGATAGCATTTAATATTAACATAATAGCTTCTACAGACCTTGGATATTGATAGAAGAGGTGTGCAATAACATCAATAACAAATACAATAGCTGTTATATAGTCTATTATGCAAAAATAATATCATAATAAAACACCACAAGGTAATGCAATATCTGTCCTTAGTTATTAATAGTAATACCAATACTAAATCATCCAAAAGTGATATAATAGTTGTCCTGTGAACTGTAGTTCTTTATAGAATTCATACTATTATACAATTCTCATGACTAGGGCTGCTCTTCGTGACCTACACTGGCAGCAAGCAGAGACATAAGACAGAGCACTAACTGGAACCAGGATGCAAGTTCTCAACAGGCTCCATTAGAAACAATCCATGCACAGTAACTAAAGAGTTCAGAAGGCAGCTGATCAAGCCACATAAAAAGCATGATCTTTGTTCCACTTCCTTTGGAGGAAACTGTCACCAATAATGAAACTACAATGAAACATTCCTCAGTCATACACAGCATTCCACGCCACCAGGGATTTGACTCTTCAGATCTGAGTTGCAGTCTTGCACCTGAGACCAACCAATTGGCACCTAAAT
The DNA here is from genome assembly GCF_902686445.1 of Sciurus carolinensis. Lineage (NCBI taxonomy): Eukaryota > Metazoa > Chordata > Mammalia > Rodentia > Sciuridae > Sciurus > Sciurus carolinensis. Next base: position 5,932,231 of record NW_025920104.1, read on the forward strand.
CCCATGATCTCTTTGTCAGGATCACCATGCCCTGAGTATACAGCTGCAGAAATGAGACATGAGTAGGGACATATGTAGCCTGCATTGCCTTGCTGCTCCTTGCTTACAAAGACCAGAAGGCAAAGCCTGGTGGGCTAGGTTTCCAGGGTGCCTCAATTTCACACTGACATTGATTGTTCTGGGCTTCACATTGTGTCTTTAATTACTGTATTTTCCTAATTTGGATTTCGGTACAGAAGCTGTGGTCATAATATATCACTTTAAAATTTTTATTTTGTCTACATTGGTTGAGCTGTCAGAAAAATCATGATTTTAAAAGAATGCATGTTCTAGTGATTTTTTCATTGAGACTTTGGTGCAATACAACTTTGTCTTGAATGCTCTTCTTAGAAAGGGATTAGTACAGCCCTCAGAGATTGGTGCCTCAGTGTTTGGATCTGGTGATTGTGTGCTTCAGAGTGTGAAGGTCAGCACTAGAACAACTGGGTACAGAAGCATGTAGAGGATATTGGTAGAAAGATGTATTAGAGGCAAGGGACTAACAATCAGGTAGGCTTTATTTATTTTTCACCCCCTTGTTTTTTTTTATTTTTCCCTTGGGTTTTTTTCTTTCTTTCCTCGAGGCTTTATTGATGTACTTGTTCATGGGACTTTTTTATTAAGACAGTGAATCTGTTTCCAGTGGAATCACACCCCTTTGTAACCCAGGATTCATCACCCCTTTTCTGTGATTTCTTTTTTCTCCTGTTTTGGAGAATTAAGCAAAGATCCCAGCAAATCAATGTTTAGGCATTTTCCAACAGTGGTAAATGAGGAGAAATTATCACTAACTGACCTTGCTAGCTTAAAGACTTTTTACAGTGACTTGAAAACTGACTGAACTTCTGCTTATTTCATGGTCCTATGAGGCATGCCAAGGCTCATACAGGGCTCTTTCTCCTTCCTGAAGAAACTTTGTGGATAGGGAATGTTATCACATAATGCCATAATGTCATAAGATGAATACCTACAGGAGCAGGAGATGAGAGGGGAGAATTTTCCTTTAATTTGATTTCTACCAGCTTAAAAAACAGGGACTATTTCCTTTTTTCAAATACACTGTTGCCTCAGGGTTTACCACACTCAGCACCATTTAGAGTTGCAGGTCTACCTTGTGATGATCCTCCCCATTTGTTGTTCCCCAGTAAATTTTAAAGAACACAGAAGCATTCAGCAATGCCCTATCCTGGGAGTCCTCCCACAGGAGGGATTGCACATATGAGTATTGATATTCAAGTCTTTCCAAGCCAGTGGTCTATCTTCAGACTCACACCTTTGCAGAAAGGTAATGAGAAGCCAATTTGTTCTGTGTGCACAAGAAAGATGGTTCTAAGCCTTTGAGATTGTTTGCTAATTTTTGATGTTTCTTAAGAGAAGACAAGGAGATCCGTTTCTTGTGTTCATTCAAAAGTGGGCACAGGACACTCAGTGAACCTGCATTAGATTAATGAATATCCACTGAAGAGAGTGGTTACCTAGATCCTTTCCACTTTTCAAATTGAATTGTCAGTCCTTCTCTATACTCCAGTAACCTTAGCTTTGAATAAATATTGCCTTCTGAGTTGGTTCTTTGTTCTTCTACTGGGGTCTTCTTTCTAAATTTTAGTTAGAAGAATAGAAAGAAACTGTCTTGAACAACACAACACAAAAATGCGACCTGCTATGACATTGAAAGAAGCAATGCAGACGTTCCATAAAGAAGTAGAGAAAAAGAATTCCACTCCCATGTTTGAAACCATGATATTGATCAAATGTTTGGAAATTTCACACCATCATTCCTTCTTGATAAAAATTGCATTCATGAATTTTATAATCAAAATATTTTCATTTATGTGTGGCATTTAGAAATGGAAACAGAAGTGCCAGTTCCTTGCTATTTAATGGGATCCTTAGAACTTTGCCTGCTGCCACACAAAGATTTCCAAAAAATTTCTGCAAGTATACCAGTGCCATTGCTATGGGACTATGGAGACAAAGAAGTGAGATTTCTGATAACTACATCTTGGAAATGAAATACCATGGATATTGTTGATTTGTTTTTCTTTGAATCCACATACTGATGTGGATTCACCTAGATGGGGAAGTTACAGGTTTTGGACACTAGAATTCTCTGGTGGTAGTGATCCTTGTAGTGTACCCACATCATACAATGAGAAGAAATGTTGAAACAATTCTAAATTGCACAGGAAGCATTGGAAGATCTATGGTGCAGGGAGTCTTTCTCTGAATATCAGTCATGACAAACTTCGAGTGGGGCAGAGTGGAAACATGGACAATGTAGAAGTTGATTTCCCCTCTTTTACTGTTGGACTCACATCATGGTAGAGTTGTATGTTATCCATTTTCCCTCTCCTTTCTGTGTTGTGTTTTCTGTATGTTGGTGCATTACAGACACATGACTCAAACATTAGGGTTCACAAGAAGTATGTATATAATTGGCCTTATACACCTGAAGACAACTTCAAAAGCATATATTAGAATAATCCCAGGAGAATCAATGGCAAAAGTATTCAGGCCTTTTAAGGCATAATGACTTCTTCAGGACAACCCACATGACCAGAAGGAGGAAATGGGTCTGATTCAAAGTGTCTCCCCAAACCAGTTCAGTTTTCTACACCTGGGACAGTCTGGGGATCAGAACCAGGATGTGTTGTTGTAACCATGTCCTATTGTGTATATGTCAAGGGAAGATGGGAGAAACCTGCATATCAACAGGCCATTAGAAACATCTTGTAGGATTGGGGAGATAGCTCAGTCAGTAGAGCGCTTGGCTTGCAAGCATGAGGACCTGAGTTCAATCCCCAGTACCACAAAAATAAATAAAGAAAGAAAGAAAGAACCATCTTGTGTGAGAAAGATCTTTGGCTATGGAGTCCCCAAGGAAGTGACCTCACTTCCTTGACAGTAGAACACACAGAACTTGGAACCCTAGTAGCTAGGCACCCACATTCCAGATAAACTCCCATTCTGTTCACTTGTGTTGGGGCAGCAAGTCCAGATCCATGAGTTCTTGTTGTCTACTCATCTTTGGATGGTTATTTCTCAGGAAAGTCCCTAGTAGGGACCTTTCCCAAGATTGGAAGCACTGTATCAATATGGAGACCAACAACTCTGATGATATTTCCCAAGAAGACCATGGGTGAAACAGGACAGGCCATTGGAAGTGAGTAGAGTCAAACCCTCCACTCAGATTCACATTTAGATAGCACTACAACCTCAGACGTTTTTGTCTGTGTGTGTTTATATTTGTGTGTAATATTTGTGACTCATTGAATTTGATGTTGATCAAGTTGTGATACTATCCTTTAAAAGAGCACCACCTTACATCATTCCCTGTACACCTCAGAGAGATATAACTACATATTTGAGAGAGTGCAAACTAGTACTTCACAAGCCCTACTAACTATACTTCTTAGCAAGTCTTCTCTAAACACCTTAGAGAGTCTTTCTACTCCCTCAGAAGAGCCTGCAATACACACCTCATAGAAAACTTTTGATTCACTGATACCGCCATTTACCGGTGACGAGTTCTGCTCCTTCTAATGTTGAAGATTGAACACTAGAGAAGCATGCCAAGGCAAACATATTAAGCAGGTTTTTTTAAAGGTAATAATACAGACTTCTCCCGGCAGGAAGAAGGGGGCCATGGTTGATGTTCTAAAGTCCCAAGAAGTGAGTGCACCCTACATCTTTTATAGGTTAAAGTCTCTTTTGTTCTCCAGTTCTCTCTCCCTTATCTCTCCTTCCTGCCTACGTGACTAGGCCTGATTTTGCATTAAGTGAGAAGCCATGGGCAGGAGGAGGTCCAAGGTGATTCAGGCAGGTAAGGGCCCAGGGGGCATTAATTAGCAGCTCCATGATTGCAGTCCTTGATAAAGGCAGGTAAATTTGGTAATCAATGGACTCCGGAGATCCTTGACATTCCATTCTCCCAGGGGCAGTCTCCAACTTCCAGAGGCAAATGGCTTCATGTCTTCATTTCCTCAATTTGACCCAATCCCCTATTTCTACACTACCTACCTGTCCTTAATTCTGGCTTCATTCCCCCCATTTGCTTTAGGAACTCCTAACTGCTGTAAGAAAAAGGGGTGCCGATTGTTCTGGCTGCTTCAAAGCTGGAAGGGTGCAGAAAGGGGAAAGCAGTTTGGTGTTTCTTTTTTAAAAATTGGGTCAATCGAGGGATCCAAGGTAGAAGTCTGGCTGGGGAAAAGCAGGTTGTAGAGTCATCTGGGGGTGGGTGCTTCTATGATAGAAGAACAAAAAGACATGAGTACTGAAATGAGATTAATATAATATAAATGTTGCAGAATCTGGAACATGCCAATGAATATCATAAAGATGACAGAAGTCAATAATTCCTCACCAGTGGGTGGAAGAACTGAGAAGTTGTTCCCATAACAAGGCCTTTATTTGGGAACTTTAACATTGTCCAGGTTATCAGGAATGCAAACACAACATTTAGTAGAGATCTCCATACTTCTGTTACTTAGGGCTAGATAATCATACGAGCAAATGTAGATTAAGTCTACCTGTGTAGTTTAGGAAGATCTGCAGGCCTTAAACTGACTAAAAACTTCTGACTCTGGTAGTTTCTCTTGATAGTTATCAGGCACATTTGCCTAAGAATCTCTCTTTTTTTAGTTTTTAGTCTTTAATCTAGTGGACTAACACAAGTGTACATAAGTTATATTTAAGTATTATTTCTTTTGAATGTCCAAGAATGGTCATATTTTGGTTTTAACTGTTTTGCTGGGTGTCTAAGATCAAGCTGGTCAAACTGACCTGTTCCTATCTTGTTAAAGAGTCAGTTGAGTTCCCACAGGAGTCACTTGTAGAGAACTTAAGAGCAGCTTCTTAGCTCCACCAGTGCCATTGGTTAGGCAGGGTCTCCTTGATGCCGTGGCTTCCTTTGGAATCATCAAGGGATGTCTCCGTTTTTCCATGACCCTCTTCTGCAGCAGATGCACTGAGTGATTTTTCATCCTCTAGTGGTCTCAACAATCTCCTTGATCAAGAGATTGTGTGACCCAGAGTTTCAATGCTCCTTAGAGAAGTTCTTTTGTTCCCTGATTTCAGGCTGACTTTGAGAGCAAGATACTGTTTTTTTCTTGGCCTCTGTATTTAACTCCAATCTCTAAGTTTGATCTTAATCATCCAGCAAGCCAGTCTCACCAGTCATAAACTAAGAGTACTGGGCTTTAACTTCAATGTCCATAAGTTTACAGTTATTTACCCTTTTATCTAACTGTAGTCTGTATTAGTACTGGAAGTTACCGCTATTTGTTCTATAGGTGATGGCTTATTATCACAAGTTACCTAGGTTGTGTGTTCTTGAAGCAGCTAATTCTGCAAAACATTAACAGGTAACAGTTTTACAAAATGAAATTAGCAAGAGTAAAAATATATTCAGCTTGTATAATAGCTATCTTGAATTTTGACTGAGAACCACATTATATCCCCTATTCGAGATCATAGTAATTTTACAACAGAAAACAATCTTTTGAATATAACTTTAAATAAGCTGAAGTCTGACTTATTTTGGAGCTGTTCTAATATGCAGTAAGTTGGGAGGCAGAGCCTTATCTCAGGTAAGGCATGGTTCTTTATAAATCTTAAGTGTTCTAATTCTGATGTTGATCTTTGCTTCTTTGTTAAATGTCATTTTAAGAAGTTTACATATATTGATTCCTGAGTCTATATGAACTTTATAATTAACACAATTTAACATTATATCATTATCATTTTTTTTTGTGGTACTGGGGATTGAACTCAGGGCCTTGTGCTTGCAAGGCAAACACTCTACCAACTGAGCTATCTCCCCAACCCTAACTTTATATCTTAAATCTTAAACATGAATTAAATAATGCCTGAGAGAGCTTTTGACTTTCCTTTTGTGTGGCAAAGTGGCAAAATGCTTTTATGTTTCACAATATTAACCTTTAAACAAATAAGGTTCTAATGTTTAGAAATACATTTCCATTTAACATTCTTTTTCTCAGTCAATGTTTTGTAGTTTTCATTGTAGTGATCTTTTAACTCTTTGATTAGATTACTGCTCAAGTATTTTATTATTTTTGAGGCTATTGCAAATGGAGTTGTTTTCCTCATTTCCGTTTCAGATGTTTCATTGGTTGCGTATAAAAATGCTTTAGATTTTTGCATGTTGATTTTATAGCCCACCATTTTGCTGACTTCATTGATGAGGTGTAAAAGTTTTCTGGAGGAGGTTTTGGATCCTCTAAATATAGAATCATGTCATGAGCAAATAGTGGCAGTTTAAGTTCCTCTTTTCCTATTTGTATCCCATTAATTTCTTTAGTCTGCCTAATTGCTCTGGTTAGAGTTTCGAGGAAAATGTTGAATAGAAGTGGTAAAACAGGACATCCCTGGCTTGTTCTCATTTTATAAGACAATGGTTTCAGTTTTTCTCCATTAAGAATGATGTTGACCATGGGCTTAGCATAAATAGCCTTTAAAATGTTCTGGTATGTTCCTACTATCCCTATTTTTTCTAGTGTTTTGAGAATGAAGGGGTATTGTACTTTTGTCGAATGCTTTTTCTGCATCAATTGAAATAACCATATGAATCTTATCCTTAAGTCTATTGACATGATGGATTACATTTATTGATTTATGGATGTTAAACCATCCTTGCATTCCAGGGATGAGCCCCACTTGATTGTGGTTCATGATTTTCTTAATATGCTTTTGGATACGGTTTGCCAATATTTTGTCAAGAATCTTTGCATCTATATTCAACAAGGATAATGGTCTAAAATTTTCTTTCCTTTAGGTGTCTTTGCCAGGTTTGGGTATGAGGGTGATATTATCTTCATAGAATGAGTTTGGGGTAGAGTACCCTGCTTTTCTATTTCCTGGAATACTTTGAGAAGTTTTGGAATGAATTCTTTTTTCAAGGTCTTGTAAAACTTGGCTGAGAATCCATCTGGCACTGGGCTTTTCTTGGATGGTAGGTTATTAATGGCTTCTTCTATTTCATTGCTTGAAATTGATCTGTTTAAATTGTGTATGTCCTCCTTGATCAGTTTCGGAGGAGCATACGACTCTAGAAATTTGTCAATGTCTTCGGTAGATTATATTTTGTTGGAATAAAAATTTTCAAAGTAGGTTCTAATTATGTTATGTATTTCAGTGGTGTCTGTCATGATATTTCCTTTTTCATCACAAATTTTAGTAATTTGAGGTTTCTCTCTCCTTCTCTTTGTTAGTGTGGCTAAGGGATTTTCTATTTTGTTTACTTTTCAAAGAACCAACTTTTTGTTTGGTCAATTTTTTGAATTGTTTCTTTAGTTTCAATTTCATTGATTTCAGCTCTGATTTTATTTTTTTCCTGTCTTCTACTACTTTTGCTGTTACTCTGTTCTTCTTTTTCTAGGGCTCTGAGCTGTAATGTTAGGTCATTTAGTTGTTGACTTTTCATTCTTTTCTGGAATGCGCTCCATGCAATGAATTTTCCTCTTAGTACTGCTTTTATAGTGTCCCAGAGATTTTGATATGTTGTATCATCATTCTCATTGACCTCTAAGAATTTTTAATCTCCTCCCTGATGTTTTTTGTTATCCATGTTTTATTCAATAGCATATTATTTAGTCTCCAGGTGTTGGAGTAATTTCTCTTTTTTATTTTGTCATTGATTTCTACTCTCAGTCCATTATGATCTGATAGAACACAAGGCAGTATCTCTATTTTTTTGCATTTCCTAAGGGCTGTTTTGTGGCATAAAATATGGTCTATTTTCGAGAAGGTTCCATGTGCTGCTGAGAAGAAAGTGAATTCGCTCATTGATGGAATGAATATTCTATATATATCTATTAAGTCTAGTTTATTGATTGTGTTATTGAATTCTATGGATTCTTTGTTTGATTCTTGTTTGGAAGATCTATCTAGTGGTGACAGTGGTGCATTAAAGTCACCCAGAATTATTTTGTTGTGGTCTATGTGATTCCTGACACTGAGAAGGATTTGTTTGATGTACAGGGATGCATCATTGTTTGGGGCATAAATATTTACTATTGTTAAGTCTTCCTGGTTTATGGTTCTATTAAGCAGTAGGAAAAGTCCTTCTTTACCTCTTCTGACTAACTTTGGCTTGAAGTCCACTTTTTCTGGTATAAAAATGGAAACCCCCACTTTTTTACTGAGTCCAGGTGTGTGGTAGGTTTTTTCCCATCCTTTCACCTTTAGTCTGTGGATGTCTTTTTCTATGAGATGAGTCTCTTGCAGGCAGCATATTGTTGGGTCTTTCTTTTTAATCCATTCTGCCAGTCTATGTCTTTTGATTGATGAGTTCAGGGCTTTAACGTTCAGGGATATTATTGAGATATGATTTGTATTCCCAGTGATTTGGCTTATTTTTGGTTTTTAAGTTGGCTTGGTTTCTCCTTCGACTGGTTTTTCTCGAAGGTAGTTCCTCCCTTTGCTGACCTCCATTGTTGTTTTTCCTTTTCTTCTCCTGGAATATTTTGTTGAGAAAATTCTGTACTGCAGACTTTCTATTTGTAAATTATTTTAACTTTTTTTTTTATCATGGAAGGATTTTATTTCATCTTCAAATCTGAAGGTCAGTTTTGCTGGGTATAGGATTCTTGGTTGGCAACCATGTTCTTTAAGAGCTTGAAATACATTGCTCCAGTCTCTTCTAGCTTTTAGAGTCTGGGTTGAGAAGTTGGGTACTATCTGTATTGTTCTCCCCCTATATGTAATCTGATGCTTTACTCTCACGGCCTTCAAAATCCTATCTTTATTTTGAATGTTAGGCATTTGCATTATAATGTGTCTTGGTGTGGATCTGTTGTGATTTTGTGCATTTGGTGTTCTGTTAATCTCTTATATTTGATTTTCCATTTCATTCTTCAGGTTTGGGATATTTTCTGATATTATTTCATTGAATAGTTTGTTCATTCCTTTGGTTTGTATCTCTGTGCCTTCCTCAATCCCAATAATTCTTAAATTTGTTCTTTTCATGATGTCCCATAGTTCTTGGAGATTCTGTTCATGATTTCATACCCTTTTCTCTTCTTGGGCAACTTTATTTTCAAGATTAAATATTTTGTCTTCACTGTCTGAGGTTCAGTCCTGTAAGTGGTCTAGTCTTTTGGTGATGCTTTCCATTGAGTTTTTTATTTGGTTTATTGTTTTCTTCATTTCAAGGATTTCTGTTTTTTTTTTTTTTTTTTTTTGAGAATCTCTATCTCTTTGTTGAAATGATCTTTTGCTTCCTGCAGGTGCTCTTTCAGCTTATTGGTATTATCATTCATTGCCTGCATTTGCTCTCTTATCTCATCCTTTGCTTCATGAATCATCTTAATCATGTATAATCTGAAGTCCTTTTCTGACCTTTCTCCTAACATACTGTCATTGGATTCTATTAATATAGAATCTAGATTTGTTTGGATCATTTTCTTCCCTTGTTTTTTTATGTTGTTCATGTATCTTCCCCTCTAGCAGTGCAGATCTGTGGTATAGCAGATTTCCCCCTATAGGCTTATAATGGCCCTACATGTTTCCAAAACTCTTTCTTTAAGTAGAGATCATGATTAGCAGTGCCCAATTCAGACACTGTGCAATCCTAGACCAAATAGCCCCTTTGAGATCAATAACAAAATTGTCATAATAAACAGAATGAGTTCAAATATTATCTTCAATAAAACAAACAAATTTGCAATAAGGTCTGCAGTTTCTAATGGAGGACAAAGATGATGCAGAGGGATGTAGAATGTGGCTGATAATGGGATAAGAAAAGATTATACAGAAGTTCTAGATAATAGAAAGGATGAGAGTGTACTCAAAAGAAATTGGATGTTAGCATGCAAAAAAGGGAGAAAGAGACTCTGAGGGAACAGGTAAACAACAGGAAAAGAGATCAAGAATAGTAAAGAAATAAAAACTTAAATTTTTTCTATAGGGAGAAAAAAATCTGCAGTATAATATTCATATAGTAATGAAACCTCCCAGTGTTCAGTAGCCTGATGCATGAGAGGTACCTGACAATGAGCTTCAGCCACCTGTATGCATTCAGAATGGGATTTGCCCCCCTAAAGATCGGAGCTACAGCTTCCAGGGTTATCCAAGGTGGTCGCTCTGGCTTCAAAATGTGTTGGCAAATGGGGAGCTGCATCTTAGGGTGTGGACATGGTCAGCTGGAGGTCCTGGAGGCAGGATGCAGTTGGTCAGGCAGGGGTCCTGGAGGTCAGGTGTGTTTGGTTTGGTTGTGGGATCCTGGAGGCCGGGTGCAATCAGTCGGTCTGGGGTCCCTGTGGTAGGGCACATTCAGTTGTTCTGGGGGTCCTGGAAGCAGGGAGCAGTCAGTCGATGTGAGGACCCCAGAGGCAGGGAGTGATTGGTTGGACTGAGGGATCCTGGAGATGGGGCTCAGTCAGTCTGGCCAGGGGTCCTAGGGGGCTTGGCTGCTGTCTCAAAATGGTGGCAGCCACGTGTAATCAAACCTGCAGGTTCTGTGACAGAGAACTTCCAGGCAACAGCAGGCAGCTGGTGCTCCACTGGCAGTCAGCGATCAGTTTGCTGACTGTTGTCAGACGTTTGGGAGGTGAACCTAGTGCGTTGGGTGATAGATAGGTGTAAGACAGGCAATGGACCGACCAGAGGCAGGCAAATGGCAGATGATAGGCACCTGACAGTGAGCAATCTGCACTCAGAAAAGGTGTTGATATGCTGGCAGACTGCAGGTCATCACAGAAGACAAATGGGATAATCACCAGGGAATCAATAAGTAGCAAAAGCTGCCTCACCAAGAAACAGATATCCTCTGCTTGAAACCGGAGTTACTAAGTGACAAGGAATGCAGCCTCCCTCTAGTCTGCCATCTTGGATCCCCCCAGCATTATTTTAAATTAGCATTGCCAACTTACTTTTGCAATCCTGCTTTCACATTTAACCCTGGACTCAGAAATGAAGCTCAATCATAAGACAAAGACTGATTTCTGTGACAGAGTTAAAGAATGAATGTAAACACCAGTCATTCACTCATTCAATGATGTATTTGTTGAGTGTTGCCTTGGTCCTTTTTGTATTGCTCTGACTATCACAATACGTTGAGAGAATTTAGTCCAATATTTAAGTGCTTATGTTTGCATCAATATATTAAATTTTTAACAAAAATTATTTTTAAAAATTTCAAATATGATTTGTTACTTAGATATTTCTTATTTTATTGTAAACAAATGGGATACATCTTGTTTCTCTGTTTCTGTATGAATTAGAGGCATACCATTTGTGAAATCATACATTTACAAAGGGTAATGGTGTTTGATTCATTCTGTTATTTTTCCTTCCACCCACTCCTCCCACCCCTCTTTTCCCTCTATACATTCCTCCATTCTTGCCCCCCTCCCACCCCCTATTATGTGTCATCATTGGCATATCAGCAAGGTCATTCATCCTTTGTTTTTTTGAGATTGGCTTATCTCACTTAGCATGATATTCTCCATTTTCATCCATTTGCCTACAAATGCCATAATTTTATTTTTCTTTATGACTAAGTAATATTCCATTGGGTATATATATACCACAGTTTCTTTATCCATTTATCAATTGAAGGGCATCTATGTTGGTTCCACAATCTGGCTATTGTGAATTGAGCAGCTATGAACATTGATGTGGCTGCATCACTGTAGTATGCTGATTTTAAGTTCTTTGTGTATAGGCCAAGGAGTGGGATAACTGGATCAAATGGTAGTTCTAATCCAAGTTTTCTAAGGAACCCCCACTCTGCTTTCCAGAGTGACTGCACTAATTTGCATCCTCACCAGCAATGTATGAGTGCACCTTTTTCCCCACATCCTCGCCAACAACTATTGTTGCTTGTATTCTTGATAATTGCCATTCTAATTGGGGTTGCAGATTCCCAACTGAATTATTATACCTCTTTGTTAGTATTTTTACTTTCCCCAAAATATTAAATATTTACAGGAGAGCTATACTCTAGTCTCAAATGATTTTGAGACTGAGAAAACAGATTTTGCTTGAATACATTATGTTAAGTTCAGTCTGCAAAACACAGGAAACTCTTGTCTTAAAGACAATGTCTACTCTATTATGACACTGAGAAAATTGCCAAAACCATGAAGTATTTGTTCTACTTTATACACACTTTATTTCATTTCTCCACTACTCATATGGTCTGATCCTTTTGTTTATTTTGCCCTGATATCTTCTGTTATTAATTTATCATTCAATAGTGCATAATTTAATCTCCATGTTTTGGAATATTTTCTGTTTTTTTTTGTTATTGATTACAAATTTCATTGCATCATGATATTATAGAATACAAGGTCATACCTCTATCTTTTTATATTTGCTAAGAATAGCTTTGTGACAAACAAATAGTCTATTTTAGAGAAGGATCCATGTACTGATGAGAAGAAAGTGTATTCGTTCATTGTTGAATGGAATATTCTTTATATGTCTGCTAAGTCTAAATTATCAATTTTGATATTGAGATCTATGGTTTGTTTGTTGAATTTTTGTTTTTAAGATCTGCCCATTGGTGAGAGAGGTGTGTTAAATTCACCTAGTATTATTGTGTTGTGGTCTATTTGTTTCCTGGAATTGAGAAGAATTTGTTTGATGTAAATGGATGAACCATTGTTGGGGCATAAATATTTATGATTGCTATGTCTTGCCAAATTATGCATCCCTTAAGCAGTATGAAATGTCCTTCTTTATCTGTTTTGACTAACTTTGGCTTGAAGTCCAATTTATCTGATATGAGTTTGGATACCCCGGCTTTTTTGATGAGTTTGTGTGCATGGTATGTTTTTTTTCCATCCTTTCAACTTTAGTCTGTGGGTATCTTTTTCTATGAGATGAGTCTCTTGCAGGCAGCATATTATTGGATCTTTCTTTTTAATCCAATCTGCCAGACTGTATCTTTTGATTCAAGAGTTCAGGCCATTAATATTCAGGGTTATTATTGAGATATGATTTGTATTACTGGTCATTTAGCTTATTTTTGTTTTTTACATTGACTTGGTTTCTCCTTTATTGGCTATTTTTTAGAGTAGTTCCTCCCTTTGCTGATTAACATCATTGTTTTCCATTTCTTCCCCATGAAATATTTTGCTGATAATATTCTGTACTGCCACCTTTCTATTTGTAAATTCTTTTAGCTTCTGTTTATCATGGAAGGATTTTATTTTGCTTTCAAATCTGAAGGTAAGTTTTACTGGATATCAGATTCTTGATTGGCATCAAATTTTCTTTCAGAGCTTGAAAAATACTGTTCCAGGCCCTTCTAGCTTTTAGTGGTGGTGTTGATAAATTTTATGATGTCTGTATTGGTTTCTCCCTGAATGTATTTTGATTTTATTTCTCTTGCAGTCTTTAAAATTCTGTCTTTATTTTGTGTGTTAGGTATTTTCATTTTAATGTGCTTTGGTGTGTGTCTGTTGTAATTTTGTACATTTGGTGTCCTATAAACCTCTTGTATTTGATTTTCCATTTCATTCTTCAGATTTGGGACATTTTTCTGATATAATTTCATTGAATAGATTGTTCATTCCTTTGGTTTATCTCTCTGTGTTTTCCTCAATCCCAACAATTCTTAAGTTTGGTCCTTTCATAATATTCCATAAATCTTGGAGAATCTGTTCATGATTTTTTACCATCTTCTCTGTTTGTTCATCTTTGTTTTAAGATTAAATATTTTATCTTCAATGTTCGAGGTTTTATTTTCCAGGTGTTCTATCCTACTTATTATGTTTTCTATGAAATTTTTAATTTGGTTTACTGTTTCCTTCATTTCAAGAATTTGTGTTCATTTTTTTCTGAATCTCTCTCTATTGAAATGATACTTTGCTTCCTGTATTTGCTCTTTTAACTGTTGAATCAATGCCTGCTTTTGCTCCCTTTTCTCATTTTTTGCTTCTCTGATCATTTTAACTATTTACATTATGAACTTTGTTTTGGACATATCCTCTGCCATGCTGTCATTGGATTTTATTGATGTAGCATTTAGGTTTGTTTGGGACATTTTCTTCCCTTGTTTTCTCATATTGCTCATGTACCTTCCCCTCTCCTTGATAATGCTGTGACCCAAAAAGTTTGCTGCCCCTATAGGGATGGCTGGACTCCAGGTGGCATATATTTCCTTCTAGTGGGCAAAGGCACCTCCATGTGTTGAGAGATGATCAGCTGCAGGGGCACTAGACTTTTGGCTGGGGTCTGGCTGGTCTGGTCCCAGTTCTCTGGGCCTACTTCCCCAGAAGGGAAGTCTCCCCCAGTGACTCTGTGCTGTTCCCATTCTCCAGGGCTACCTCAAGGAAGGGAAGTCTCACCACCATTTTTTAAATTGGTGCTTTGAAATACAACCAAATTCTTTGGAATCACAGTAATTCACTCTATTACTCAACAAAATTCTCATCTATATATACCTAAGTTTTGATCAGTCATCCCTTTTATTAAAAACTTCATAAATTATCAAGATATGCCACACCAGACTTAATTTTCAACTCAAAGTTTTTATGAAGTATATATTTCTAATAACAGGACTGTTACCATTGGTGCATGTACCAATGACTGAAATACAAAAGTTTATTCATGTCTGATAATTCTGTGAGCCTTCAGGTCCCTTTTTCCTTTAGATTACCATATCTCCATTCTTTATGCCTTATCATACATTTTTTCTTATGTGGGGTGTGTATCTTTGCAAAAGAGTTGAAAGAGATATTTGATGTTGGCTATACCTTAGGATAAAGGAAAAAAGATGCACCAGTTTCCCACATGGGAATGAAAAACAAGCACATGTGTATTGGCTGTTAATCTGAAAGCATATTTCTGAGTTAATTAATTCAAAAAATTCTGTTGAGAAATTAAGTATACCTTCCTTTGAAACCTCCTCACAAATTTGGACTAACTAAATAGTCAGACAAATAAAGAGAGATTCTGTGCTTGTAATAAAATGGATTAAATAATTCTGATATGTTTTATGGAAGATATATGTGACTACATTTTTACTTCAGCTTTCATATTGAACTTTTTATATTTATTTTTTGCTCCTCTGAATAGAGATCTCTGTGCTCTCCAGCATTCTTCATCTTTCCATTGTTATATATACCCTTTGCTATGTGTTTATGGTCATAGACATTAACATTTGAAACATAACTGCAAGTTTTACAAAACCTATATTCCCAATATATATTTACCACATTTTATACATGAGACTATTCAACAAAAAGTTCTTAGCAAACACAGAAACCCTAAAGGTAAAATCATCTGTATTATACATAACCACTGGGACTCATCTCCATATTTATTGAGTAGAAAGATGAGGATTTTTTATATATTCAGATTTTATTCAATATTTCCTTTCCTATTCAGTATCTCAGGACTATCATGATTTCTGCAAGGTTATTGTTCTTCTATGATTATTTTATATTATTAACTGGGTACTGGATTAAATACACACTATTTATGTAATATCTTATCTCCAAGCACATGAAGCCTACCATCATAATTGGATATGCTCTTCCATATAAATCAAAACTGAAGAAGGAAATAATGAAACTCAAATCAGGTAAATTTTGATGTACAATTTCTCTGGAAATTTGACTAAAAATATTGGAAATCCTTGCAGTTTTCCTACTCCAATTTTTTTCCCAATTTAATGAGAGTATTTATCTTCCAAAGACCAATGTCAATATTGGTATTCATGTTTTCTTAAATAATATATTCCTGAATAAGAAAATGATTTTTTAAATATAAACTATTTCTCAGAATTTCTTTTGCTTAAATTCTCCAGTGTAACCCCTTCACTATGAATTCTCAAAGGTAAATTATCAGACTGTACTTTTTTAAATTAATAAAGTTTAAAAATTATTACTGTATAGATACACAGTGGGGAAAATTATATTCCCAGTTTTGTAAAAGACTGAGTTACAAATTTTACTACAGGCAGAAGGTGAGGTTCATTTTGATATATAGAGAAGATATCACTTAGAATAATTTAGCTTATTTCTATTACAAGACCCAAACTATTGAGTAATTACTATGAACATATCTTATACTTTAGGTAACAGTGTTCTTCTTTTTTAAATGGAGGGAAAGATTGAAACCAGGTCTTTTTACAAGATGAGCAATTGCTCTTCCACTGAGATTGGCTGCCAGCCTTCTCTTCAAAGTTGAGGATCCTGTAAAATTTTTTTTAATTTATTTTGTTCAGTGAATATATTTAAATTATTTCACTCAAAATAGGAAGATATTTAAAGAAAAAAATACAATAAGCAACTTAAACAGCTCAGGTGCTTAATTTCCCATGTTACTTAACTCCTTTTGTTGGTACACTAATGAGTAGAGTCTCATTTTCCAGCGACCCCAAATTGGTTTTTAACTCATTAAATAAAACTTGATTGTTCACTGGATTATTGAAAATTTTGTATCCCAAATGTCCTGCAAACATTCCCTTAGTTTAGGCCTGTACCATCTTTATTTTGCACTGATGCATGCTTATGCCCTCACATTTATCTTCCCAGATTCTGGGTGATTTACTTCCAATTCAATTATGACATGAAGCACTCTTTAGAACAAGAATGTCAAAGCATTTTAAAATTATCTGTAAATATTTTATACAAAATTTCTTTCTGCTTATCTTTATCCCTTTCCCCACTGTACACTTTTTCTGGCATTACTCTTCACAGATACATAAATATTTAGAAAAATAAAGACCCAATTTAATAGTAAACTTTCCCAATTGCTAAGACTTTTCAAACTCTTATCATTTTTTCCCACTGACTGTTAACCTCAGTTTTTATTTCTCTCTTCAGGCAATACTACTACACATTATCTCTGACACCATTATTTACATTAGCACTTACCAATAACTCAAAAAATAATGAATCAAATAAATAAACACTAATATTACAGAGATTATTTAAAAGATCCCCTCCCCTTCACAAGTAAAATGGATTTTCAAGTAAAGAAACAATATAAAGAGATCTGCGTCCAGCAAAGCACTGCTGTGGGAGACTTCTATGCTTGGAAGGCAAAGCCCAGAGATCCAGGCCCAGTCCAGTGCCACTGGGTGAGAATTTTGCTCCACAGAGACCCACCCAGAGACAGTCCCATCCCAGCACCACTACCTGAAACTTCCATGCTGAGGGGCAGGTCCAGAGACCCAGAGAGTTGCATGCCAGAGATGCCTAAACCAGAGAAATAGGTCCATCCCAGCACCACTGTACAAGATGGCCACAACTGGGACACCCATTCCAGAAAAGCAGAACAAGCCAGCAGGACCCCCACCCATATTCTAGCACCTGTGTTGTGGTTATCATCTGTCAACACGTGAAGGCTCCTCCGCCCACTAAAAGGGATTATACCCCACCTGGAGGCCACCATACCTAGAGAGGCAGCACACACCTTAGGTCACAGCATTATCAAGTTCCTCCCAGACATCAGGCTACTGAAGACTAAAAGGTTTGAACAGTACTGTATAGTTTTATTGTAGATTTTTTTATTAATAACAATATTACAGTTGTTCCTATTATATCTACTATTATCCCTACTTTTCTTTATTAATATTTTTCTCATTCAATCTATTTTACTCATATCTATCTGTCTTCTTGGACATTCTTTTTCCCTCTTCACATGCTAACCACCAATTTATTTTAATTCTGCTTTCACTACTTCTATGACATAGTAGCCCTATGGAAACATTTCTCATCTCATTAACATTATATAATACAGTCCTCCCAATTCTCCTTGTCCACCATTAGAAATCATCATCCTTATTACAAACCTATTGGCTAAGCTGTAGATAATAATATAACTCATAATCTCTGATTATGACATTAAGACAATATGGTTAATGTCTTAAAAGAAACTATTGGAGTCAAGGGAGCATGTTATTTGTATGGTGGTGTGCTGCTAATAATGATCTCTCACTTCAAGGTGAGGTATTGGAAGCCTGCAGGGACAGTATAAGTCTATAAGGGGGAAGCTTTATTACCTCAAATTTGCACCCCTAGAGGGGAAGATAAAGAACAACATGAGAAAAACAGGAAGAAAGTGTCCCAAAAAATCTAGATGATCTATCACTAAAATATAGTGACAGCATGGCAGCAGAAATGTAAGGAAAGGAGTTCAGAATGTACATAACTGAAATGATCAGAGAAGAAAACAATGAGATAAGAGAGCAAATGCAGGCATTGCATGACCACACAAATTAACAGTTGAAAGAGCAAATGCAAGAAACAAAATATCATTACAAAAAGGATGGAGATTCTGAAAAACAAACAACAACAACAACAAAAAAAAACAGAAATCTTTGAAATGAAGAAAAAAATTAACCAAATTAAAAACTCAATGGAAGTCATAACCAGACACTGAAGACAAAATATTTAATCTTGAAAACAAAGTTGACCAAACAGAGAGGATAGTAAGAAACCATGAACAGACCTACCAAGAATTCTGGATACCATGAAAAGACCAAATATAAGAATTATTGGGATTGAGGAAGGCACAGAGAAACAAACCAAAGGAATGAACAATCTATTCAATGAAATGATATCAGAAAATGTCCCAAATCTGAAAAATGAAATGGAAAATCAAATACACCAAATGAACAAAATTACAACAGATCCACACCAAGGCATATTTTGATGAAAATACCTAACACACAAAATAAAGATAGAATTTTAATGGCTATGAGAGAAAAAAATCAGGTTAAATTCAGGGTGAATCCAATACACACATCAGCAGATTTTTCCACACAGACCCTAAAAGCTAGAAGGGCCTGGAACAGCATTTTACAAGCTCTGAAAGAAATTGAATACCATCCAAGAATCTTATACCTAGCAAAATTTACCTTCAGATTTGAAGATGAAATAAAATTCTTCCATGACAAACAAAAGCTAAAAGTATTTGCAAATATAAAGCCTGCACTACAGACCATTCTCAGCAAAATATAACATGAGGGAAAATTATGAATCAACATTGTAAGTCAACATACAGGGGAACTACCCTAAAGGAATAGCTAAATAAAGGTGAAACCAAATCAAGTTAAAGGCCAAGAATAAGCCAAAATGAGAGGAAATACAAAATTATATCTCAATAATAACCCTGAATGTTAATGTCCTGAACTCATCAATCAAAAGAAATAGACCAGCAGATTGGATTAAAAAGAAAGACCCCCCAAAATTTCTGCCTTCAAGAGACTCATCTCAAAGAAAAAGATACCCACAAACTGAAGATTAAAGCATGGGAAAAAGCATACCATGCACATTGACTCAGTAAAAAAGCAAGGAGTATCCATCCTCGTATTAGATAAAACAGACTTCAAGTGAAAATTAGTTAGAGGGGACAAAGAAGGATATTTCATACTACTTAAGGGAAGTATAAATCAGCAAGTCATAACAATCATAAATATTTATGCTCCAAACAATGATTCATTCATGCTCATCAAACAAATATTTCTCAATTACAGGAACAAAATGGACCACAACACAATAATACTAGGTGATTTAACATGTCATGCTTATCACTGGACAGATAATACAAACAAAAATTCAACAAAGAAACCATAGATCTCAATAACATAATTGATAATTTAGACTTAAGAAACAGAGTATTCCATCAATGAGTAAGTACACTTTCTTCAGAGCAGTACATGAATCCTTCTGTAAATTAGACCATGTGTTATTGCACAAAGCTACTTGTAGCAAATACAAAAATATAGATATATGACCTTGTATTCTATTAGATCATAATAGAATAAAATTAGAAATCAATGACAAAATAAAAACAGAAACTTCTCTAATACCTGGAGATTAAATAAAACACTATTGATTGTTGCATGGATAACAAAAGACATTGGGGGCAAATACAAAAATCTTAGAGGCTAATGTGAACAAAGACACAACAAATCAAAATCTCTGGGACACTATAAAAGCAGTAATAAGAGGAAAATTCATTCAATGGAGTGCATTCAAAAATAGAAGAAAAAGAAAAAAAAATAAATGAATTAACATTACAGTTCAAAGTCCTAGAAAAAAAACACTTCAAAACCAAAAGTAGTAGAAGACAGAGAAGTGTTTATATCAGAAGTCAAATCAGTGGAATTGAAACAAAAGAAACAATTAAAAATTGACAAAATAAAAAGTTGCTTCTTTGAAAAAATAAACAAAATTGATAAACCCTTATTCACACTAACACAGAAGGAGAGAGAAAAATCAAATTACTCAAGTTTGGGCTGAAAGAGGAAATATCAAGACAGACACTAATGAAATACAAAATAATTAAAAGCTATTTTGAAAATATATACCACAAAAAATAGAAAATCTCAAAGACATCAGCATGTTTCCTGAGACATATGATCCACCCAAACTGAATTAGGATGACTCATACAATTTAAATAGATCAATTTCAAACTATGAAATGGAGAAGTCATCAAAAGTCTACCAAAAAAGAAAAGTTTAGAACCAGATGCATTATGAGTCAGGTTCTATAAGACTTTAGGAAGAGCTCATTCCAGTACTCCTAATACTGTTCCATAAAATCTAAAAGGGGACCCTTCCCAACTCATCCTATGTAGCTAATTTCACCCTGATACTAATTTCAGACAAAGACTTTAAGGAATGAAAAATTCAGACCAATATCCCTAATGAACATAGATGCAATAATTCTTAACAAAATTTTAGCAAATCGCATACAATAACATATTTTAAAAATAGTGCACTATGATCAAGTAGGTTTCATCCCAGGGATGCAAGATTGGTTCAACATCTTAAAATTAATAAATGTATTTCACCACATCAACAGACTTAATGTTAAGAATTACATGATTATTTCAATAGATGCAGAAAAAGTATTTGATAAAATATAGCATTCCTTCATGCTCAAAACATTAGAAAAAATAGGGATAGTAGGAACATTCCTCAATATTGTAAAGGATATACATGCTAAGCCCACAGTCAATATTATTCTACAAGGAGAAAAAGACTGAAAGCCTTCCCCCTAAAATATGGAAAAAGGTAGGTATGTCCTCTTTAACCACTTCTATTCAACATCATCCTTGAAACTCTAGCCAAAGCAATTAGACAGACCAAAGAAATTAAAGGATTGTACATGGAAAAAGAAGAATCCAAAATATCCCTATTTGACAATGACATGATTCTATATTTAAAGGATCCAAAAATTTCCAATGGAAAATTCTAGAACACATAAATGAATTCAGTAAAGTAGCAGGATATAAAGTCAATGCTCAAAAACCTAATGCATTTTTATTCATAAGTGATGAATCCTCTGAAAAGAAATTAGGAAAATTTTCCCATTTATGATAGCTTCAAAAAAATAAAATACTTGGAAATCAATCTAACAAGAGGTGAAAGACCTCTACAATGAAAACTACAGAACACTAAAGAAAGAAATTAAAGAAAATCTTAGAAGATGGAAAGATCTCCCATGTTCTTGGGTAGGCAGAAGTAATATTGACAAAATGGACACACTACAAAAAGTACTACACAAATTCAATGCGATTCCAATTAAAATCCCAATGATGTACCTAGTATAAATACAGTAAGCAATCATGAAGTTCACTTGGAATAATAAAAGACCTAGAATAGCTAAAACAGTCCTTAACTGGAAGAGTGAATCAGCAAGAGTGAAGCACAGGGTATCCCAATACCAAACCTTCAACTATACTGCAGAAAAATAGTACAAAAATGGCATGATTTTGGCACCAAAATAGAGAGGTAGATAAATGGTACAGGATAGAGGTAACAGAGACAAATCCACATTAATACGGTTTTCTCTTACTACACAATAGTGCCATAAACATAAAATGGAGAAAATAGAGCCTGTTCAACAAATGGTGCTGGGAAAACCGGAAATCAATATGCAGCAAAATGAAAATAAACTCCTATCTCTCACCCTGCACAAAACTCAACTGAAAATGGATTATGGATCTCAGAATCAGACCCAAGACCTTGCATCTTCTAGAGGGAAATGTAGGTCCAAATCTTCATCATGTCAACTTAGGACCAGAATTTCTTAACATAACTCCCAAAGGACAAGAAATAAAACCAGGAATCAATAAATGGGTACATTCAAACTAGAAAACTTCTCAGCAAAGGAAACTATCAGCAATGTGAAGAGAGAACCTACAGAGTGGAAGATAATCTTTGCCACACATACTTCAGAAAGAACACTATTCTCCAGAATCTATAAAGAACTCAAAAAACTTTACACCAAAAATACAAATATCCCAATCAATAAATGGTCTAAGGAAATAATCAGACACTTCACAGAAGAGGATCTACAAGCAATCAACAGATATATAAAAACATGTTCAACATCTCTAGTATAAGAGAAATGCAAATCAAAACTACTGTAGGATTCCATCTGATGCCAATCAGAATGACTATTTTCAAGAATACAAGCACCATTATGTGTTGGTGAGAATGTGGGGAAAAAGGTATACTCATACATTGTTGGGGTTGCAAATTAGTGCCACCACTCTGGAAAGCAGTGTGAAGATTTATTAGAAAACTTGGAATGGAACCAGCAATTGACCCAGCTCTCCCACTCTTTCACCTATACCTAAAGGACTTAAAATCAGCATACTACAGTGGTGCAGCCTCATAAATGTTCATAGCTGTTAAATTCACAATAGCTAACTTGTGGAACCAACCTAGATGGACTTCAAGAGATGAATGGATAAATAAGCTGTAGTATATATACATAATGGAATATTACTCAGTCATAAAGAAAAATAAAATTATGCCATTTCCTGGTAAATGGATGCATCTGGAGAATATCATGCTAAGTGAGATAAACCAATCCCCAAAAAACAAATGTAGAATGATTTCTCTGATAAGCAGAAGATGATACACTATGAGGGTGGCAGGGAGGACATAATGGAGAAAGGATGGATTACATAGAGGTAAAATAGTGGTGGGTAGAGTGTGGGGGAAATAAGAAATAACAGAATGAGACAAATATTATTGCCCTATGTACGTGTATGTTTACACAAACAGTATGACTCTACTTTGTGTCCAATGAGAGAAACAACAATTATAACCCATTTGTGTACAATGAATTAAAATTAATTAATTAATTAATTAATTAAAAAAGAAACAATGTACAGCTTAAATCATAGGGATACAGCAGAAAAACTTATAAGGTGTTAATATTGACTTGAGTAGAGAAACAAATTTATTGAGAGAAATAGAGCTCAAATCAAGTAAAGGTGTATGAAGCACACTGAGTCTTTAGAGTAGTAAAGAAATTATTCAAATTTTTGGATAAAAACTTTTCAGCTAAGAAACAGTGGAGTCACAATAAAAGTGTAAAAATTTTTACTCACTTTGGAAACAATTAATGATGAACAGGAGTTGCTTAAAGGTTATTTTTATGAGATAGAAAATAGTGAACAATGTGAAATTCTGTTTTTATGTATTTTTAAATTTTGTGTCTGAGAATTGGTCCATTTATATTGACCAGGATTGTGGATGAATCTTTGAGGTATTTCTTTGCATTGAACTTGCTGATAACCTCTTTTCCCACCAAGTGAATATTTTAAGTTTTCAGTAATCAGAATTATTACCTAAAGAAGACAAAATTTATTGTGCACAATGGAGCACATTCACAAGACTTCAAGCTGAACAAGAGAAGGGGTCTTATATCCTCTCTTTGATCTGTAGAACATAGTACACACATGCTTTAGGTACTCTACATTTTTTCAGTATATGAGTAAAGCTTTTGAATATATAGAGTCCATTGTATATGTAAATTATTCACATATTATTTCTTTTTTGTTTCCTTCCTAATACAGATTCTGTTACTCTACTGACACATCTGAATTCAGATTCTTCATTTCACATAACAAAACTTAAAAAATATTCACTGCTCACAGTATTCATGACTTGTACATATAATGACAAAACTGGAAAATGAACTTTGAACTAAAAAAGGAGTATTTGGAAGTAAAAATAGTGTTCTCAAATATTACACAGAAAAATGTAGTATTAAAATAGGAACTCCAAAATTTGAGGTATGATAAGCTGGAGTAAAAAAAGGAATATAACTCTTTCCTTTACACTACTTGTTCTTGGGGAAACATTTGTAACCGCTGACTTATGTTTTGCCATTTTGAAAGAGAGAAAATATTTCACTCATAAAAAAATATAAAATTCTAATGAATAAGATAACACACTGTTAATCATCATTTCTTCTAAATATTAAATGCATATTCTTCCCAATCACAGTAAAATCACTCTACATATTCCTATCTTACTGAAATTTATTAATTTATATAATTTTTGTTTGAGACACTAAGTTGCTTAAGGTCTTTCTAATTTGCAGAGTTGGCTATGAACTTGAGATACTCTTGCCTCAGCTTCCCTTGTTGCTGAAATTAGAGGTCTGTGCCACAACACCTGACTATGAATATATTAATATAAGTAGTAATTTGCATTTTTTAATTTATATTTTTTTTCTTTTTATACTGCAATCAATGTTTTAAGGAATGTCATTTAGAAAAATTACTGTCTAAATTTTCTTCTGAATATATTTTCAATGTAGAATTATTTGATTTGAGAAACTTTTTAAAAAGATATTTGATCAAGATTCTAAATTGCTCTCAAGAAAGCTTATGTTAATTTAAATTTATCTCAAATATAATAAAATGAGTACTTTTCACTGTCCATAAACATGTTTTTAAAGATTTATAGTTTGTCTTCTGATGTTTGGGATCAAACCCAGGCATTAGTTCAATTTAGTAGATATGCTAGTGCTGAGCTAGACCCTCAGGTAGATTTAAGACTAGCTTCCATTTAGACATGACATGGAAAGTGGTTAGAGATTATTTTATTCAAATGAACACTAGTTTATAAATAAATTTTCTTCCTTATTGAAAAGAATCTGTATTCTTAATTATTGGATTAAATATTAGGTTCTCTCTTGTTACAAAGGGGATTTTCAGTTTTTTGTAAAATACATAATGCTGAACAAGGTAAGTTGAAAGTGCTACCATAAAAATAACATAAAAAGTTCAATAAAGTGGGGTGGGTGGGGAGGAAAAAATAACAGAATGAATCAAACACCATTACCCTATGTAAATGTATTATTACAAAAATGATATGCCTTTACTTTATGTACAAACGGAGAAACAACATGTATCCCATTTGTTTAAAACAACAACAAAAAATAAATAGTGAAAAAGTAAACAGAAAAAAAGTTCAATAAAGTCATTTTTATCTGGAAAAGTAAATTTAAAGATAAGCATATTTTGTTACAAATGAGCCTTAAAAAAAGAAGAAATGACTGTCTATTATTTGAACAAAATAAGGACCAATTAAAAGAAAAAGAAAATGAATTCAATAAAGGAGTGAAAAAGAAACTTGAAATATCTGTTACAAAATTTTATGAAGAATAAAATACTACAAGAAATACATTTAATCTGGTAAATGAGCTTTCAGTAAAGTTTTGAATTTGTATTTTACTTCAATGAACTTATTTATAATATCCCTTTAATATACTATATGCAGCCATGTTTCAATTCATGATGGGGATATAATCTGAGAAATATGCTATTTGGCAATTTCACCAACTTAAAATCTGTTATTACATAATTCCACAAACTTCAGACATCTCTAACAATAGCAGGCATTAAAAACTTTCAGTATCCCCATTGTGTATACAATGCACTTTTCCCCACAGCATTGGAAAGTGGGTGTTAGATTATTATTTAGGTTTAAAAAAATATTAGCTCACCCTAAAATTAAATGATGACATTTGTGGTAAAATGAATTATTACATATTTTGGCATCTGGCAGATGTTCATCATTTGTTTTGTTAATTAAAATGTTAGATTTATTCATTGATATAAATATCAATTTGAGGCTTTTTATGTTAAGATACAGAGTAAATAGATTTGAAACTAGTTAAATATTTAATTATCACCTCATGTATACATATGCCTTCATGACAGATGTGATCCTACAATATGTATAATCAGAAAAAATGAAAGTTCACAGAATTTGCATTCTATTTACATATGATCTATCAAAATGTATAAGTGCATTCTACTGACAAGTGTGGTGTATTAGAACAAATTTTTTTAAATTCTATTTCACAATTGCAACTCTGCCTACATTTAAGAAATATTTTTACTCCTTGAGGATTTTTTCTGTAATTTTTTCAGCTGAAATCAGAGTAATTAATGTGTGATAAAGATTTATGTGCTTTAATAATCTTCTCATTTTCAATGGTTATTTATTTTGAAGATACCACTCCTTATTAAAATTTTTGACTTTCTACGTCCTGTTGAGATAAGGTCAAAACTTTACTAAAAAGAATCTCCAGATTTCATCACCACTAAGTGACACCTACAGGTCCTTGGTAATAGATTGCAAGAATTTACAAGATGGAGTGCTAGCAAAAGTATTTGCAAACAGAAAAATATATACATGGCAAAACCGGAAATAATTCCTGAGTTGTTTTCCCCTGTTGTTTTCAAGTGTGTGTGTGTGTGTGTGTGTGTTTAAACATTAACTATTTCCATCATGGAGAATTATAGAGGATTTTAAATCCATATAGGTATTATAAGCATAAGTTGCATATTTAGGGAATGTGGGTGGTTTTGTCCCATTGGATTAACTAACGTTTTTAATTCCACTCCATTTATCTGCAACAGTTCACTGGTGGCTTTCACAGTGGCCTCATTAAGAGAAAAGGTTTTTAATGTTTTTCATGATAATTGATGGCTTTTCAATATCTCAAAACTCTTGATTCTAACAATAGATATTCTAGTTTGAGGAAGTGAAATCACTTCCTTGGTGTGTTGATGTAGTGATGTGCTTATTACTCCCATTGTTAAGTAACAAGGAGAAGTATGGCCGGCAGAGACCCTGGATTTGAACATCATTACCTCATTTTTGAGAAGAAAAATCCTTTGCAGCAAACAATCTTCTGTTTTATACAGAACACTTTTGGAAAACAATGATGCACTGTAGAATGTACTTAGAAATAATGTACTGGTATTTTTTCTAATAAATTAGGTCAGTTTATTTTCATATTTCACACTTATGTTTCAAACTTTACTAAGAAAAAATAGATTATATTGAGCAGAAACTTAGGAATTTTTTTTTGCAGTAGAGGTTTACATATTTTACCTTATTACCTTTAGTATTTTGCAACACAATCCTGTGGTGTTTATATATTCACAGGAAAAAAATAACTGCTTGGTGGATGAGCACTAGAAGAAGAGGTGGAAGATTTAGAAACAATTCCACAACTTGCCTATAGTTTTGGCTTCATCCTACTTTCCACAATTTTGTTCATTGATGAATATAGATATACTTAGTATTCTTACTAGTTTTCTCATATATTAATGTGTGCAATTCTCATAACTGGTTATGAAATTTTTAAAGAAGAGAACATAGAATATTTTCAGGAAAAACTTAGGAAAATTCTGTGTGCTCAAGCACATGTAGAGCTGAGGCTATTACCATGGACTGGTCATAAACATAAGATGTCAGAGAGCAAACATTTTTTTTTACATCCATACATAGTAATCACTTATTCTATTCTTTGTATCTAATGTAATTTAGAACTTTTTCAATTTTGATATTCTTTAAATTTTAACTTTCTTTTCCTCTCATAGATCCACTTTCTTGAATTAACTTTCTGAACTCTTGGGGATTATTGACTCTATATGCTCTGAAGTTTACACCTAATATTTCTCCAGTGTGATACCTATTTAATGCAACATTTTATTGTACAAATATACAGGTTATTGTCTAATTTTAGAGAAAATTTTGATATGTCATTTTGTTATATGTTAACTAAATATATCCTTTATTTTACTTAGGTTTCTAGTAGTGATATGAGAGAGAGAAAGCTATGGTATAAATATAACTGGATGAAGGATAGCTCCATGATAGGACTGGAAATAGACAGAATAAAGTATCAGAGCTAGAAAAGAAATGCCTTGATATTACTGAAATTTGAGGAGAAAAGAGCAATGACCTATGAAGGATACACAAATAGATTGAGGAAACACTTACTAAAACAGCATAAGAAACAGTTTGATATTCCAAAAGTGGAGAATACAAGTCAAAATTTTACACTGGAGTATGAAAGAAAAGTGCAAAAAAAATGGAAACAGAAGTCAAATCATACACTGCCAGACTGGTTGCTGCCCCATATCATTGCGATGAAAGTCAAACATCAAAATGACATCTAGGACTTACTTTCCAAAGAGCAAGAAATGGGTGCTTCAGTTCACAGGAAAAAAAGAATTTTGATATATATAACTTAAAAGAAAGTAGTAATATTTCTTTCCCAACAAGATTCAAAGTCTGAAATAAAAAACAGTGATCTCAAACATGAGATTAATCAGAAAAGAGATACCCTCAGAGTAAGGACTTTGGTTTCAGAACAAGAAAAATGACTCTTAAAACAACAAAGTGCCAAATGAAGGGAGTGGGACACAATTGTTACAGTGAACAAAGGAAAATGAGTGAATGCATCAGAGAGTAGAAATCTATTAGAAAGGAGAGATTATCTAAGCTCCTATGTAAAATTACACTGCTTTGAATGCAATAGCATGACCTTCACAACAAAGATAAAAACCAAAACAATAGTCATTAATATCCAAAACAAAATTTATGATATTATAAAATGATTTCAAGTTCGGATTGAAAGAAAAAATCTTCTGCTAAAAAATAGAAATATGAAATTATTCAATTAAAATAACCATTTAAAATAAAGGTATAAATATGAAAATAAAAACAGAAAAAGAAGTATCACCATGTACAAACAGAGAAACAACATGTATCCCATTTGTTTACAATAAAAAAAGAAGTAAGTATCAAGCAAGTAAACTGCTTGAAGTATCTTTGAATACTCAAAGTGATATTTGGTTATGGCTAAATGTTGCATCTGGATAAAAGTAAAAATTTACATATTATAAATATGTTTTCTGTCTCAACACAGAAACATAACCTGGTTTCCACCCAAAACAACTTAGACCTCATTTCTAACACAAATAAGTGATCTATGCTTGAAATAAGAAGTCTTCCAATATTCCTGCTCTGATTCTTACTCATTGCTTACATATTTCAAAAGAACACTCTACCTCACAAATGTGTACAGTTACATGTCAATTAAATACAGAAGACTTAGAATTACATAGAACTGATTTTAAAATTTAATAAAAGAAAAATATCAAAAACATTTGACCTAATAGATGCATCATTTTGAGTAAAGAATTGTGAATTTTTAAGAGGTTGAATTACAAATTTTCAGTAGCTAAATATGCTGACATTAGTAATCTATTCTCAGCACATCATTTTTTGGTGCTGGTAACTGAATACAAAAATTTGCACATGGTAAGCACATACTCCACCACTGGAATACACACAATCTCCATGACTTGCTGTTGCCATACTTTAAGATCATGATAAAACAGATGAATATAAATTCTTATACCTAGTTTCACTTAACATTTCTTTACAGATATCACAACTGAATGGAAATGCAGATGCTATATTTCATAATAGATTTTCTTCACTAAAATTTTATATATTTCTACTTGGTAATTTTAATTATATTCATGTCAAATTTGATTTAAATGAGAAAATAGCTGTCCATATTTTATTTGTCTTCATGATCTCTCAACTATTTAAAAGCTTCTATTTGTTATTATCATAAATTGGAATAAATATGATGAACTCCAGCAATACCATAGTTTATTCAATCTAATTTATTGCATCTGTTCATAATAACTTGCTCATACTTTTCTTCAAAACTCACTATCATGAAAAGTATATAGACTCTTATAGTTGTATTCATCTATGGTTTACTAAATTGTCTCTGAATCCTCATTTCCAGACTAATGAGGAAGGCAGGCTTTACGTACAACAGGAAAAATGTGAGGTTGACTGGGATTATCTTTTAAAAATCACATTATTCAGAAAAAATTGCAATACTAAGTAATTGTGCAATCCTTAAAAAATAGAAAAACCTATAGGAGGGGTATAATTGCTGAGTCCTGATGGTGAAACAGCAGAACCAAACTTCATATGATACTCTATGTACAAGTTCTGTCCCAAATCTCACTTGGATTACATATAATTTGGTATGCAACAGAAGTTTTATTAAAAGAAATCTAGTGAATTCTACCTCAAATTGTAAGTCTTCATGTCAAAGAATTGAGGTCTAATTGACTGAGATTAGTTACATTTTGTTTGTCTTTTGGGTTTCAGATTTTACTCCTCATACACTTATTTTGACTTTGGAGAAATACGGAACTGTTTAACTGCAATATGAAAGTAAAGGTCACAAAAATCTATATTTATTAAAGAAACACATTTTATAAGTTTTTAAAAATCACTGGACATCTCACTGGAGATCTTATTTTCAAGAAATGCTTAATTGTTAACTGGATTCAATAAATAAAACAGAGTGATAATTTAAACTTTTCTTAAATGCTGCATTTAAATTAATATTCAAAATGAATATCACTGTATAATTAAAGGTAGATGTTAAAGTGCTTGAAATAACTTCTGTGTGATTTTAGTTTTGCTGTGCTTTTAATAGTTTCACTTATCCTGCACCACCCCTAGGTTTCCATCCCTAATCATAAGTATATGATGGATACTCATAAATTTTACCAAAATGGATGATTGCCATGTAAAGGAATATTAAATAATTTTATAAATTCAATAAATTTGTAACACTAAATTATTTAATTTCTGCTTTTGCTAAAATGCTTTGAATGCTCTTCAATGCAAATATGTCCTTACTTGTTTTTCTCACATAATATTTGTCATAGTTTTGGTAAAATATGCTTATTACTGCACTGTTACTGCTATCATAATATATTTAAAACAGTTGAATTAAGCATGTATTTGAATTTGTAAAACAAGGAGTCTTTATACATGATTCATATCTAAGATTATAGTGATATCATGAGTCTTTAAAAAGCAACCACCCTAAAGAAGAATCAAATATACTCTTTCTATCTACCATCTATGTACTTTGAATACTGTCCTTATCACTGTGGAGATGTAACAGAATCCTTGCAGTCCCACCATGTAATTTCTTCATACTAAAACTTCTTTGGGATATTTAAGTCTTATTTCAAAAATGAACTCTATTTATTTAAGAGTTGAAAAAGAAAAGATTTACAACAATTTTGAACCCATTTTAAGATATTTTTATAATTCTCAAATATTTTTGATAGGTAGGAATATTACAGTAATAAAATACCTGTTTGAAAATTGTATAAGTAAAAGATAGCATCTTGTTTTGATTATGTGTCATTGTTAAAATATCAGTTTTATTCCATCTTAGTTTAGAGTTTTGATGGTGTTTCAATGATTTTAATTCACATTAAAGCAGTGATGCCTATGTGAAAGGAGGCCTCACTCATTTTTTTTGATTTTGTGTTCTAACAAAATCATAGTAGAACAAATATAAGCTTTTTAAAACACCATTGCAGTGCAATAATTGAACATGAATATTTAATACATAAATTACAATGTCATAGGTTGGTGATATATATTTTAACAATTTATTATCTTACATGTGTAATTTTTGAAAAAATTGGGAGAATCAGGTCTGAATTTCTTCAGAGTAATAAAATTGGATTACTGTGCAAAAAGAAAGTAAAAGTTAAACATTTCTGTAATTTTTAAGCCCAATGCAAACACAGGATTGTCTCAATAGTTTTTATCAGAAAAATCATACAATTGATAATTTTATAAGCAAAGATGAATGAGTGTGTAAAAGTAGACATAATGCAAATGAATATTTTTGGGGGGTCATGTATTTTCCCATAATATTTCTGGGACAAAGTAATGTTTATTATTACTGATAGTTTATTGAAAATTTAATAGTTTGTAGATTTCCCTGTTGGGCAATTATTTTTCAAATCATGCTAGTCTTAATGAGAATCCATTAAAGGCACTGTTCTGTCAATAAAGAGTTATGTCCCTTCAATCACTGCAGCATGCCTTCAAATGTGAGGAGAGGAGAAGAGAAATGGCATCAGAAAGGAGGAGTCATCAAATTAATTTATGTGCACCTTTGATTATTTAATAATTAATTCCACTACTATATATAATTAGATGCAATGGTAAAAAATTTTTTAAATAATTTCACTTAACCAAGAAGAACAAGACTGGGAATTTTGTCAAAATAATTTATCTTTACAACTAAAAAATGTAGTCATTAAACATCACATCATTATTATCACAAGAGTACTTATTATTTTCCATAATGTACTTTAGAACCTGCTTGGAGAATTAGTAAGACTGTTGCTTTCATACAAAAAGATAAATAAATAAAACCTGTAGGTGATAACACTAACAAAATAGCTGGAAGCATTTACACACATTTATAATCAAGCATATAAACATTGAACCAAATGTTTCTAAAATGTTGGTCCTAACTTCTGAAAAGAAATCAGTTACAATTAAAGAGCTATATAGTGTTTTCAAATCTGGGTAGTCAACAAGGCAAAGATTCTAAGTTTAAAACTGCCAATTTTTACACATCAGCCCTAGTATAAAACTTTTAACCTATACACTAAAAGTATTCTTGTAAAAAACAGGCATCACTCATTTTCTGTGATTTATGGCAGAAAGCCCAGACTTACCTGGTAACAGTTAATCAAGTATCTAAATTACCCTGTACATTACCTTGGCACTGGTTTACCTTTTGCCCTCAAGAAAAGTTTGAATTTTTTTAGCATGAAATTAAAATACCCAAATCACCTGGATTCTTGTCAAGTTATTCAGGCTTATCTCTTCCCACTCACTCTACTGTTACTTTACTCTAGCTTCTACTTACATTGGACCACTTAAAAGTGTTTTTTCTCATTTCTCATTGTCTGCATATATCTCTTCCCTCTCCATGACAATTTCTCTGTATCCTTCAGGTGTCATTTGATATACCACCTTCACAGAAGGACCTCCTACACTGCCACAAAAATGGGACAGAATTCCCTTCCTTGTGGTCCAGTAGTACCCTGTTCTCTACATTTCATACTGCCTATTATTGTGCCTGAAAATTTCCAAAATGTGATTGTCAAGAAGTGGGCCTTTATCATCTCTATTTTGTCATCCCAATGCTTGCCATAGTTCCTTAGCACACGATTGTTGTATTCATGAAGGAGGGGTGGAAGTTCTGAAGTTTTGATACTCAGTCACAGTGACAATTCTATGGGCAAACTCTTCTTCATAGTAACTTTGTATTGTGATCATATATACGTGTTTTTCATTCTTACGAATAATGAAAAGTTTTCAATTTTTTTAATGATTCATGCTTATGAAATCTTTGAGATTATAAATATAATTATTTTTCTCTCCACTTGCTACAGAATTTGAATCTTTACAAACAGACAACTCTGTTTTAAGATTTACTAAAAAGTCAAGACAATGTCTACTTGTGGAAGCATCACAAGAACACACAGAAGTTTAAAGCAAAAGTAGATATGAAAGATAACATTGCATCTGTCTATTGTCATAATATTAAAAACTTTATTGAATATAATATGTTTGTATCATGAATGTATGAAAAATTCTCAAAATATGGAAATATGTGTTGTCATCTATAACAAAATTTATAATGCAAGTGCACTTTAAATGTATTGAATGTAAATGTTTTATTGTATTACAAAAAATTTGTTGCCAAATATTAAACTAGAAATTTAGACAACATTATTTTGGTATGCCAATTACTGTAGTCACTAATGTTTTAATGTATTTAAATTATAGTGTCATTGAACTTGCATTCTTTACTTTTTTATTTTAATAAAAAGCACCATTCTTTCCTGATAAGAAATATGTGGGTAGTGCTTTTTACCTTTTTTCTATTTTATGTAATATTGAAATATAATAGTGAAGTTGCAGCTTCAAGTATAAAGTACTTTTTTCCACTGAATGATTTGAGTAAGTGATTGATATATGTCATCATTTATTATATCTTTAATATTTCCTACAATCAGAAATACATACTATAAAACTACAGTACAGTACCACTTTCATAATGAAAAAGTCAATACTAATACATTCTACTATTATGCCTCTTACAACTGAGTACTCAGATTATTTTCAAGTTTTACTACTTGCCTGATATTGTCTTTTATAAAAAAATGTTCCATTCAGATCAATGAATTGAACATAATTTTGTATTTTGTAGACAACTTCAGATTCAAACATTCCTTATTCTTTCCTTGACCTTCATTACTGTGATTCTTTTAGAGGATAATGTTTGTAGGATGTACCTAAGATGGTTTTATCTACTGCCTAAGATAGATTTATTTATGACTGAGACCAAATTACAGTTTTGACAAGAGTATCACAAAAGTGATATTGAGATTTTTTCTTTAATTCCCATCATGTGCCTTATAGTTTTAATTTCTACAATACTCCTGATAATAACATTGATTACTAAAAATGGTATCTGCTGTGTTTCTCTTATGTGGGGTCATCCTTTCCTTTTAAGATTATTTAGTTTTCTGTGGGGAAATAATTTGAGACTATGTAAATGTTATTCAGCCAAAATTCAATGAATTCATTTTTTTTTAAATACACAGACCCCTGGTTTATCTTACTGAATTTACTATAATTTGTTAATATTGTAAAAACTTATTTTTCTTTCAAAAGTACTGTATTTTGACAATTTTAGCTTCATAGAAAATTTGTCAATGGAAGCACAAAGAATTCTGAGAAGCATTCCCCCAAAATTAACATTTTTATTAACTATATTTATTTCTCTTGTTCTAATAAATACAGGTATATAACAATGTTTACTTTATTCTGAATCATTTCTAAGTTGCAGACATGATGCCTTTTTATTGTGAAATATTTCTATTTGTATAAACAAGGAATTATTTATTTATGGTGTAATAATCAAATTTTAAAATATACATTTTAAATTTCCATTGCACAAATCTTATTCAGAATTTGCCAATTACT
Organism: Sciurus carolinensis; assembly: GCF_902686445.1. Taxonomy (NCBI): domain Eukaryota; kingdom Metazoa; phylum Chordata; class Mammalia; order Rodentia; family Sciuridae; genus Sciurus; species Sciurus carolinensis. Next base: position 5,967,228 of record NW_025920104.1, read on the forward strand.
TCAACAATGTTTTTTATAACCAAAATAAACACAAGCTTGAGAAATTTTACGTTGCATTATTGGACTTGTTTCTTTTGCTCTTTTATTCTAGGGCAGTTCCTTAATCTTTCTGGACTCTTTTTGGTATTTATGCTTTAGAAGGGGTATCTTGGTAATTCTGCAGCTTTTCCTTCAGTTTAGAATCATGTGATGTTTCCTCATGAGTGGATTCCAGTGATTTGATAAAAAATATCATGAATGGAATTTCATGTTCTTATAATGCAGCATATTCCAGCTGCACTGACAGACATGGTCAAGAATTGAGAAAAACTTTGGGGAATATTTGACATCTGCTAGGACATAAAGTTAGCATCCATGCTTGAGTGAGTAAATATTCAAGGTCCTTAATCACACAGCACAAGAAAATATGCAATTATGTAATGTGACTTTATTCTATCACTGGTCAATATTAACTCATTATTTGATTAATGAATATCTACCAGGGTGGTTCAATAGTAAATAAATTATTATTTAAACATTGTATTGCATAAATATTTTGTGAGGGGATAAGTTGGACTCTTTAAATATTTGGTTGCTTCTTAAACCTTCACCCACTAGAATTATATTTCATTCATGGTTCTTATTTTTGTCAAATTTTACTATTATGGTAGTCAAATAATGACTTTTTATTCTTTCTACATAAATAAATACAATGAAGTAAATGAACAAATGGGGAGAAGGGAAAGTTTATCATTTTGTGAAGAAAATGTCCATTTTATTGTGTGACATGGGATATTTCAGGAATATTGATGTACAGTGTTCATTTATGTGAACTGATTACAATTCACTTATTCACATAACAGTTGATGGACTTTGGGCTAGGTCTAGATTGGGATTATTATAAACTTTTCAGTGTGAACATCCTAGAGGGAGACTTCTTTGGTGAATGTATGTGCACATTTTTGTTGAGCTTAGCAATATATTTTAAGAAAAAACATAGGCCTACAAAGATTATATATACTATGATACTTCAGTATGATAATTTTACAAATATAATCACACTTCAGTATGATCCTTCAACTTCACATGATGTCATTTTTAAATTTTTTAAAAAATTTTTGGACCAAGGATTGAACACAGAGGTATTTAATCACTAAGTAACATCCCCAGCTCTTATTAAAATTTTACTTAGAGACAGGGACTCACTTAGGGTCTTGCTACATTGCTGAGGCTGACTTTGAACTCACAATTCTGCCTTAGCATACTAACATGCTTGAATTATGTTTACATGCCATCACACCTAGCATGATGCCATTTTTCAGTTAAAAGTGGCTAAAAACAGATTAGTAAAATATTAGATCAATACATATGTATAGAGTGTGCATATTCAAATTATACATATGGGACTCTGATTCATTTTTACTTTGTTGATCAGATGGTGGGGAAAGAGAAGCAGGGATAAATGAGTATTGTAACTTTTGCATTGTACAATTAATTATGTCATGGGTAAATATTTTAAATACACAAATATGGTCTTGAATGGAACAAGAGAAGAATGTGTTCTAAGTTAAAGATTTTTATTTTTAATTTTTAAAACATGTGTAGGGCTACCCAAATAAAGTATAATATCAGAACTAAAATGTTCTGAAAAATAACCAGTCTAAAGGACTGAACTCACATTTGAGAAAAGCAAACACCAAGAAGTTTAAGTGAATTGGACATGAGCCAGTCAGATATTTTTTTACTTAATATTTGTAAAAAAGTGAATGTTTTTTCATACCAATGCCTTTATTCAATTTTGGCAAACATCAAGGAAAGGTAATTAGTACCATATACCTCACATATCAGAAATATGAATGAGATGTCAATACATCAGTTACTTCTGAATGATGCCTCTGATGGTATGCCTATTTCACAAATATATGTATTTATACACACACACTACACATTGCACAAGACACTTGGGCATTATGGGTCAGGAACAGCACAGGGGGAAACTGGGAAGTACTTTTCAGTTTGTTAAAACCTTTATGTTGAGGCAAATACCTGATGGCACATAGTTGTGAAATTATGAAAACATAAGGCCCCTGTCCCATTTTTTTAGAACATTATTGAGGTACATTTTTCTATTCTGTGCCACAGAGTTTGGGAAGTGGGTGGGGAGATAAACATCAGTTTGACTTACTCTAATAACATTGAACAGGAAGGCAGTTGTAAACATTAATCTATAAAAATGAAAACTGCTTGGCAAATATTTGTAAGTCCCAAATGCGATCTATTCTGGAGTATACTGGGAAGTGAAAAGCTTTTTACTGAGTCTTCAAGAGTAAAGTGTGTATCTCATCACTCCACAGCAGCAATCAATAAAAGGAACTCTTTGCCAATCTTTATGGAGAGGGTGAAGGCACCATATTTTCATTTTAAAAAGGAAAATGAAACAAATAAAACACTAAGAATAGCACAGGTAATATTTCCATATCAGTTTCCACCCCTGGTCTGGGATATTGTTGTGATCAATATGAATAAAAGAGGGTTCTACTTGGGAAAACCAAATGAACAATGGTTATATTTCTGAAACCAAAAAGTAGGATCACATGGTCTATGAACAGAACCAAATATCTAAAACTAGGTTCATCTCAGAAAATCAGAGACATATGGCCACATTTACATGCCAATAAATTATTGCAATCTAAAATGCACCTGGTAATAGGTACACTCTTCTGGGACAGGGCCTACTACCCGTTACTAGCCTACCATGAAGGACAAGTAGTATTCTAACTTACTTTTTATTAAATAGTAATACAGGTGACTTCCAGAATACATCCAGAATTAACACCAGTTGTATATCGCTTCCTAATATTCTTATAGTACCTTAAAATCAACTTCTTAGCAGACAAATTGGTCCCATTTTCATTTTTAAAGCACACAGTATTTAAAGCATAAATTGCACTGATTATATTAGTTACCTAAAAAAAATATAAAACTAATTTGAATGTGGAGGGAAAAGTGAAAAAGATGAGAAAAAGAAAGAATAAAGTATCCAACCTCCAAAATGAATAAACAGATCAGTCCTTTCATTTGGAGATTTATATCCTGTGTTTGCTTGTTTCAAAGAAAACTATGTGCATTTGTTCCATCATAATTCTTCTTCCACATTACAAAAACCATTACATAAATTTGGCACAATTAGCAAACTACTCAGAAGAAAGGATAAAAGTAACAACATATTAATTATCAAAACTGTAATCAGGGAAACTGCACATCTATACCACTGCTCTTTTTAAGAGAAGAGTGAACATTTTAGTAAGCACCAAGTTTACAGGGGGGGAAAAGGAAAGACAAAATTCTGCTATGCTAATAAAACAATGGCACTGAAAATGACAAAGACACCTGTAGCATTTTTTTATAATGGTCCCACTCTATTGTTCCGCTAATCCATTCATTCTTCTATCACTAGCTTATTTATTGGATAAATTGGATGTTACCTAACTGAAATGTTTTCATACTGAATTAACCGTAGTTACAGCTGGTGGATCCAGATCACAACCTCAAACTTCCTTATATTTAGACAAAAAACATTAAAATAATTTGCAAGGTTATCTAACCTTCTTTCTACTCTATCTTCTCTTGTATTTTCTAGTGTTTGGAATATGGAACATTGATTTTCCAAGAGTTTGACATCTGAACTCTCCTCGGTATATATAAACTTCAGTTTACTTTAAACTCTAAATTATGACACAATCTCATTACTACAAGACTTCAACTTACCTGCTGTGCTGGCAACAATATTAACATTCCACTGAAATCAATGGATAATCAGAGATTTCACTACAAATGAAAGGACAGCAGAGCCAAGGAACAGCAGAGTGGGCAAGAGTACAACTGCAGCAGTGTAGCTGATGGAATCCCTGCTAAAGTGCTGAGGAGGGTGCCCACAAAGAAAACAGTACCTTTAGGGAATTTTGCATGTTGAAAGAAATTTTCTTTCTTTTTTTTTTTTCTCAGCTGCTAAAGATACCACATATGGACAGAAGTGAAATTTAAAATTGAGAGAATGTTTTTTCAACTTGAAAAGTAAATAGCACATAAATAAATACTGATCAAGGGCAACCCTGTTATAGAATAACAGTAGGTTCCAAATGAACCTTCAAAACCATAATCTGATGAAAATGCAAACTAAATAACAATTAACACATAATCCAATTTCAAAACTATATACAAACTCAAACATCTTAAATTAAAAAAAATAACATTAAGCAACAAAATATGACATCCCAAACACCAAAGGAAGAAACTGAAGTTAAATGGGAACCTAATGACACAAATGCCTCCAGAAAACAATGTGTAATCAATAATGTACAGAAGAGAAACTTCAACAGATCTTGGTTCAGATTTTCAAAAATGTTTTTGGGTAAAGTGACCTGAGACTGATTCTTAAGCCTACTGTAATTCTGAGTAAGATATCTGGACATGCTCTTCAAATGACATCATGAAATGAGTAAACAGAAAATCTTGTCTCCTGTCTGCCTTTCAGCACACCAACAGCAAACTACATTCATGACACAGACTCTTCCTAGTAACATTGAAGGCAAAGGAGCTGACTGCTATCAAAGGAGGTGTGGTATTTCTCTTTCCTTTATATATGTTTTGGCTCAAGTCAAAAAGTCTTTAATTAATGAAATAAAAGATTCCTCATGTTAACATGCTGGAAGCCACGTACTGTGAACAGTGAATCTGCAAATATTACTTTCAAAGGCTAGAGTTATCTGTTAGCAATGCACATTATCAAGAGGCTTTATGAAAATGTTTAAGTGCCAACCATGACATAGACATGAAAGATACACATAAGTCCAGAATGTTGAATAAAACTCAACCAGCATGTAATTCATTTCAACTTTCATTTTAAATAGGCACTGTGAAAATGGGAATGCTGCTATACAATAATGAGTAGTATATAATAAAATTAGTGTTCTTTAAGGAGTACCTGCTCTACATTAATTCCCTTTAGTTAGATGCACATGAAATATTTGGAAAATTTTTTTTATCAGTCTATAAAAGGAGTTAGTGTAGAAATGAAAATGAAGAACTTGCATCTTCATTTTTAAAAACTTCACAAAGGTGCAAACAACATAATGCTTTCCAGGCTCACATAGGCAAATCAGTACTATTATGTCTAGTTTTCATAGATGTACCATCATCTTGTGGCAGTTCTTTCTGCAAATTTGACATAGCAGCAGTTCTCTCGATGTCTATCACAGCATACAACTCTGTGTGCCTGGTAGGGGTTTGTGGAAGGGGAGTGGTAGGAGTTTTTGGAGTCTGAGGGTTGTCAGAGTCACTGCCACCTTCCAAGTCAACCTGTATGTAATTGAGCTGCCTGTGTTCTAAACTTGGGTGCCTGATATCAAAGTTAAAGACTGTTGGTATACAATCCCGACACCTTGAATATTCTGTTTTGTGAGCACTTGCCAGCACTGTTACATTCTCCGTATTTACATAGTTATGTATTGGATCTAGATTATTATGGTAGCCATTGAGAGATGAAGTCTTTGGTCCTAAATTGTCATCTTCATCCCTACTTAGCTTGCGGGCTTCCCAAACTGGAGGCAAAGATGGTAAATTTTCATAGTTTAATAATGAAGCTCTTTTCTGAGCTGAGTTGTTGATATTCTGGGTATCTGAGGTACTGGTAGGTGTCAGACGACCTCTCCTGACCCCTGAGGCACTAGAGATAGATAGCCCATTTACATTTTCATATACCAGTTTGTTAACAGAGGGTGCATCTCTTTGTTCATCACTGTCATAGCCAGTGTCCCATTCTGTGTTATTTGCACCACTTGCACTAACTTGATCTCTTCCAAGTTGCTCCAGTTTCTCTTTTTCCATTAATTGCTTCTGAACAGGGGTTGGTCCTAAAACAAATTTGACTTCTTCAGGTTCCAGAAGAATCTGAGGGTCCCTGTCTTCAATACTACTTGGTTCTTCTTTTGGTGTGTTGCATTCAGTGTTAGAAATTCTTGCCTCCAAAGGGACATGCACACTTGTGCAGTTTTTTCACTCTTCCTGTACACCTGTAGTGTTGACAAAGGTACGTATTTGTTCCTCAGCCACAGACAAAGGATGTGTATATTCTTCACCAACTGAAGGTAAGCGAGCACTTCCACAGAAGGATGTCTGCTTGAAGGATGAGATGAAGCATCTCCAAATGAGGGATATCAGGGACATCCATTAGGTAAATTCTGAGCAGCAAACCCTGGGGTCATAGGTGTTTGAGGTGTTCTGGGGACTTCCAATTCTGTCTGATGATTATTCCTTTCTACAACTGGCTTTTCCACCACATTTATACTATTGTTCTGCATAATCTCTTGCAACATGTTAAATAATTATTCCGCACGAGCACACTTAAAGGCAAAGATTCCTTGTCCAGTTTGACACCTTCGGCCACTTTCAAAAGAAAAGAGATTCAAGTCATAGGCATAGTGTTGCAGGCAGAGGTAGTGCCATTTTACTGAATCATGCTTTCGGGTATATAGAATCAGTTCTGTGTCTGTAAGTTCCATTTTGCCAGAACCTAAGTCATTCCCATCATCATCCATATTAATGACCTTAAACATATTCCGATGGTTATCTGGGACTGTGTCTTTATCTGGACAGCTACAACAGCTACCCATGGCTTTTTCAGAATACCATGTGAGCACTAGATCTGGCCATTAATATTCTTAGCCTCTGCTGCTGCATCAGGAGTTTAATCATACTTCAAAATACCATGTTTTCTTTGTTTGCTGACTTAACATTGTGGAAATCTCTTCTGATGAAAACAGATACAATTTTGTTCTAATCTGGTTGAAAAGCCATAGATGCATCTTACTTTATGACAAATGGACTGTTTCATCACCTTTGTATTTAGGCATCTACTTCTTAATGGTCATTTTGTTGGCCCGGCACTGGGAGGACACAGGACGTGGGTGGGCAGCCATGGACCTCCAAACTCTGACCCGGGCTGGAGCCCCTGCTCCAAGTCAACGGAGCCGACCGAGCCTCAGTGGCTGTGCCTACCAGTCCTCTCTCTGGCCCGGACCCTAGAAAAGCACTTCCGGAGGAGCGGGGGAGGGAAGGGAAAAAGTGAGTTTTAAAGGCAATTTTTACCCCCTGGATTATGCTTAGCATGAATAACATTTTCTTACAAAATTGATGCATTATAATATTTAAAAAGTCATCATAGTCTAACATTGTACATCTCAATTTTTTCTAAAGTTTTTCCTGCTTCCTTTCACTTAAAGTATTTTTTTTGAGTTGCTATTTGAAGGGGCAGAAAGCATCCAATTCTTGGAATAATTTAGCAGATTAACATATTTTACCCCCAATTTTATTGAACTTTCAGATCAGAAGCAGTTACTCTTGGCTCTTACATTTTTATTCATAGCACAAGTGTGCATGTTAGCACTACTTGTAACAGTTAAAATATGGAAATATCCTAGCTGTCCATTAAAATTATAATGGTTAAATACCTTGTGATATATTCAGATACACTGTAGACTATGCTAATTTTAAGTCCTTTGTGTATAGGTTGAGGAGTGGGATAAGTGGTCCAAAGGGTGGGTCCATTTCAAGTTTTCTGCAGAATTTCCACATTGCTTTCCAGAGTGACTGTACCAATTTGCAACTCCATCAGCAAAGTAAAAGTGTGTCTTTTTTCCCACATCCATGTCACCTTCTACTATTGCTTGTGTTCTTGATAATGCTGATTATAATTAGAGTCAGATGTAATATTAGAGTTGTATTAATTTACATTTCTATAGCAACTAGAGATGTTGATTTTGGAACCAAACTAGATACCCTTAGAGAGATGAATGGATAAAGAAACTATGGTATATATACACAATAAAATATTATTCACCCATAAAGAAGAATAAAATTGTGGTATTTGCAGATAAATGGATGAATTTGAATAATATCATACTAAGTGAAATAAGCCAATTCCAAAAACAAAAGGTCAAAATGTATTCCCTGAAAAGTGGATGATGATATATAATGGGGGCACAGACCTGGGGGAATGAGAGAAAAATGGAAGAATTTTAGAGTACTTAAAGAAAAATGACAGGGAGGAAGGATGTATGAAAAATTGTGGAATGAAACAGACATCATTACCCTATGTACATGAATGATTACATGAATGATAAGAATCTACATAGTACATAGGAATGAAAAGATGTATCCCATTTCTGTACAATGAATTAAAATGCAGTCTATAAAAATAAAAAAATATATAACAAAAAAGGTGGTACACCACAATTCAATGGGGTTCATCCCAGAAATGCAATGTTAGTTTAACATATGGATATCAATAAACATGATTCATTGCATCAATAGATGTAAAGAAAATAATCATGTGTTTATCTCAATACATGGAGATAATTCATTTGACAAAATACAGCATCTATTTCTGTTTAAAACACTAGAAAATCTAGGAATAATAGGAACACACCTCAACATGGTGAAAGCCATCAATGCTAAGGCAAAGGATAACATCATTCTAGATACACAAGAAAATAAAGCCTTACTCATGTAAACTGGAAAAATATATAAATACCCTCTTTTAACACTTCTATTTGACATAGTCCTTGAAACTTGAGCCAGAGCAATTGGACAGATGAAAGAAACTAAAAAGACATGAATAGTAAATAAAAATTCAGCCTATCAATATTTGCCAAAAATATGATTCCAAATTCAAAAGACAAAAAAACTCCATCAGAAAACTTCTAGACCTAATAAGGAAATTCAGAAAAAAGCAGGATATAAACAATAATCATAAATGCATTTCTATACATCAGTGATCAATCAACATTCACAATAGTTGCAAAAAATTAATATTGAGAATCAACCAAATAAAAGAGGGGAAAGACTGCTACAAGGGAAAATACAGAATGCTAAATAAGAAAATTGAGGTAATCCATAGAAAAATGAAAAGATCTCTCATGCATGTCCATAGGCAGAATTAATATTGTCAAAATGGGGGCTGAGGCTGTGGTTCAGTGGTAGCATGCTTGCCTGGCATATGTGAGGCACTGGGTTCAATCCTCAGCACTGCATGTAAACAAATAAAGGTCTGTTGACAACTAAAAAAAGTATATATTAATATTAAAAATAAAATGGCCATAAGATCAAAGCTGTTACAAATTAAATGCAATTCCTATTAAAATCCCAATGACATTCTTCACAAAATTAGAAAAAGCAATCATGAAATTCATTTGGAAAAGAAGAGATCCATAAGAGTAAAGGTAATCCTTACCAAGAAGAATGAAGCAGGAGGGCTCACAATGAAGATTTACAGAGTAATGGTAAAAAAAATGGCATGGTATTGGCACCAAAATAGACATGCAGTATAATGGTACAGAAGACACAGAGACAAACTCAAATATATAGGGTTATCTCATACTAACCAAAGGCATGAAAAGCACACATTGAAAAAAGATAGCCTATTAAGCAAATGGTGCTAGAAAAATGGAAATTTATATGTAGAAAAATAAAACCAAAACTCTTTCTCTTACCCTGTGAAAAAATCAACTGAAAGGTGATTAAAGATGTAGGCACTACAACAGAGACCCTGCACTTAAGAGAAGAAAAAGTTGGACCAAATCTACACCATGTCAGTTTAGAAACTGAACTCATTAACAAGATTTTAAGAATCAAGAAACAATAACTGGGATGGACTCAAAATAAAAATCTCAGTAAGGGATACAAGTAATAACATGAACAGAGGACCTACAGAATGAGAGAAAATATTTACCCTATAAATCTTAGATAAAGTAATAATCTACCAGATATATAAAGAATTCAAAAACTTAACATCAAAAAAGCAAATAACACAATCAATAAATGGGTAAGAAACTGAACCAATGCTTCACAGAAGAAAAAATACAAATGATCAAATAACATATTAAAAAAATGTTTCATCATCTCTAGCAATTAAACAAATTACAGCTCAAAACTGAAAATATTATATCCCACTTCAATTAAAATGAGAATTTTAAAGAATAAAAGCTACAATAAGTTTTGGCGAGGATGCAGAACAAAAAGGGGCACTCATATTGATGGTAAGACAGCAAATTGATTTATTCATTCTTGAAATTTTATTGAAATGTCCTAGAAAATTTTGAATAAAACCACCAGTTGACCCAGTTATCGCACTCCTTGGTTTACACTCAAAGGACTTAAAACCAGCATACTACAGTGACTGAGGCACATCTATCTTTATAGCAGCTCAGTTTACAATAGCTAACTTAGATATCCTTCAACAGATGCATGGATAAAGTAAATTTAGTATATGCAGGCAAAGGAATGTTATTCAGACTTAAAGAAAATTGAAATTATGGTATTTGCTATTAAATGGATGGAGCTAGAGTATACTACAATAATTGAAATGAGCAAAACCCCAAAAAAAGTCAAATATTTTCTCTGATAGCCAAATGCTTATCCATAATGTGGGGGGAATGAAGTCCTATGACTATGCATAAGTGAGTGAGGGAAAAGAAATTAGTGCAGGGAGGGGACAAACAGGGAAATGAATTGAACATTCTTACCTTGTATGCATGCACTATTACACTCCCTTTTTGTCTGCAACATTTTTAGCCCAAGCAAAGAGAATTGATGCTCCTTTTCTGTACAATTTGTCTGGATGCATTCTACTGTCATATATAACTAAATGGAAACAAATAAAACTAATTTTTAACAAATAGTTGTTTGCCACATTCTTTTTATTTATAGAACATCTTTCCATTATGATTTCCCTGCTAGTGAGAAATGAATACTCTTACTCTTCCATTAAAAGCTTTGTCAAATATTTACATTTGTAGGGCTTCTGTATACTATGATTTCCCTGGTGGTGGATTTGGCATCCCTTTTTTTATTAAAACTTATGCCAGAGTCTGCAAATTTTTAAGACTTTTTACCAGTACTGGTGTTGAATAAGGTATGATGTTCAAATGAAAGTTTTGTAATGTTCTGTACATTTGTAGTTTCTCTCCACTATGGATTCCATGGTGTTGAATAAGGCTTGATTGTGCACTACAATATTTGCCACATTCTTTACATTTTTATGGCTTCTCTCCAGTATGAATTCTCTGGTGTTGAGTAAGGTTTGATCTCCAATTGAAAGCTTTGCCACATTCTTTACATTGGTAGTGCTTCTGTCCAGCATGAATTATCTGATGGCAAATAAGATTTGATTGTGTACAGAAAGGTTTGTTGCATATTGAACATTTGTAAGGCTTCTCTCCAGTATGAATTCTCTGATGGCATATAAGGTGAATTTTTCGATTAAAAGATTTGTTGCATGTTGTACATTTGTATGGTTTCTCTCCAGTATGAATTATCTGGTGTTGAGTAAGGTGTGATTTTTTATTAAAACATTTGTTGCATTCTGTACATTTGTATGGCTTCTCTCCAGTATGAATTCTCTGGTGTTCAGTAAGGTGTGATCTCCGATTAAAAGCTTTGCCACATTCTTTACACTCATAGAGCTTCTCTCCAGTATGAATTCTCTGGTGTTCAGTAAGGTGTGATCTCCGATTAAAAGCTTTGCCACATTCTTTACACTCATAGAGCTTCTCTCCAGTATGAATTCTCTGGTGTTCAGTAAGGTGTGATCTCCGATTAAAAGCTTTGCCACATTCTTTACACTCATAGAGCTTCTCTCCAGTATGAATTCTCTGGTGCCGAGTAAGACTTGATTTCTGATTAAAAGCTTTGCCACATACTTTACATTGGTTTGGTTTCTCTCCTGTATGAATTCTCTGATGACGAATAAGGTTTGATTTCTGATTAAAAGCTTTGCCACATTCTTTACACTCATAGAGCTTCTCTCCAGTATGAATTCTCTGGTGCCGAGTAAGACTTGATTTCTGATTAAAAGCTTTGCCACATACTTTACATTGGTTCGGTTTCTCTCCTGTATGAATTCTCTGATGACGAATAAGGTTTGATTTCTGATTAAAAGCTTTGCCACATACTTTACATTGGTTTGGTTTCTCTCCTGTATGAATTCTCTGATGACGAATAAGGTTTGATTTCTGATTAAAAGCTTTGCCACATTCTTTACATATGTATGGCTTCTCTCCAGTATGAATTCTCTGGTGTTGAGTAAAGTGGGACCTCCAATTAAAACCTTTGCCACATTCTTTATATTGGTAGGGTTTTTCTCCCATATGAACACTCTGATAGCAAATAAGGTATAATTTTGCATTAAAACTATTGTTCTGTTGTATACATTTGTAGGGCTTCTCTTTAGTATAAATTCTCTGCCAGTGAATTAGGTCTGATTTCTGACAATATGATTGGTGATGTTCACTCTCACTTAAAGTTTTCCATATTGTCCTCTGTTGTAAATTTTCAAGGTCACAATTTCCATATTTTCCATTAACCACTTTTTGAAATATATGTCTTATGCCCTGGTCTGGTGAAAATACTTGGGTATTCTGACAAGTCATTGCTGAAATGAAAAAAAATTTTACAAAAATTACTTAGTAGACTCGAATAAAAATATTATGCATGCATAAAAGGAAATTATAGCAATGTTAGCAAATGTCAGAACATCAGAAGTGTACAGATTAGTAATTCCAAATTCATCATTACTACAGAAACATGTTACATAAAAATGTACATAGACAATTGTGTTGTTAAAATTACTCAAATTACTGTAGAAAGCACTGTATCCAAGTTGAACACATTACTAGAAATAGCAATACAGTAGAGGAAAGGAATTTATCTTGTACGTACCATAGTATTTCCTCCTCTCTAATACAGCATTGAGCAATTAGGAAAAAATTCTACAAGCTACCATCACTCTCAAAAAATAAATAAAATATAAAACATACACAAACATTTCTGACTTTTTCAAGATTGTGTGAAAAGTGGTTTCTGTCTACCAAGACAGAGATCTGGAGGTAACAGGTAGCTTTTGGATGCTAAAATAATGGATATTAAACTAGTTTAAAGAGGGTAGGGGATCTTAAGAAAAAATATGGAAAAATGTTTAATGAGAAAAACATATACATGTCTAGAAGATTGTGCAAAAAAAAAAAAAGAAAAATTTCAAGAAGCAATAAAAGTCTTGCAGAGCCTATGTCAATGTTACTTGGATAAAGGCAACACATGGAAATAAAGGCTAAAATATTTTTTTTGATATTTGCTATTTCCTGACTTTTTATCAACAAATTAAACTTTGTATATTTACTAATTATACCATTGTATTATGATGTATTTATACAAGGTAAAATGACACATCTAATATCAGTAATACAAGTATTATTTTGTATAATTTTCAATTTTCTGCTTACAAATATTACTTTATTCCATTATTATTTATCAAGAATATAGTACATAATATTCACTATGTGGTACAGCAAAACTCTTGATCACATTTTGTCCAATGAAATAAAAATTTATAACACTATAAAAATGCTTCACAAAATACAGTAATTAGTGATCTCAATTACACTCTGAATTTTATTCACATGTTAAGCAGATGCTTCTGCAACTAAATGTTTGTATCTACTGTATTTCACATAATGCAAAGTCCTGCATATTAATCTTATATAAGTTTAAATGATACTATATTTCATTTTATAGCAAAATAGTAACAGCATAAAAATACCATGTTTTTAATCATACAACCATTGGTGGGCACATTGGTTTATTTTATAAATTGAATATTGAGAGTCATGCTTTTGGCACTGAACACAATACTGAGGCCTTGCCTTCAACATTGTCATTTAATCTCTGTGGATATACATTTAAACTGATATTTCTGGATTATGATGTCATTCTACTTTTATATTTTTTAATATGTGATGTTTGGGATTGAGCCCAAGGGTTCTATACCACAGAACTACAACAAAAGTTATTTTAAAATTGTTTGGGACAGAGTGTTTCTAAATTTCTGTGCCATGCCTCAAACTTGAAATCCTTTTACATGGCCTTACAATTAGCTAAGATTTCAAATATGTAATTTGAAACTGTACTTGACTTTTTAAATTTATTTAAAATCTTCCATACTGTTTTCCTAAATGAATCTATAATCTACTATTGACTTATTTTTATAGACAAAACAATTAAAAATAGTCCAGCATATAAAGACAAAGGAAATGAGGTCTAAATTAAGGTAATGAACAAAATATTAGTAATGGAACCTTAGATAACTTAGAGTTATGAATTACCTAAAGGATGTTGAATAACAATTCAAAGGAAGTTTGGTGAGTCAAATTCAGAGAAAAATTGTTAACACAAATAAGGAGAAATTCTGTATGTGAAGACATCATTAAGAAAAATTGTCTGAGAGGGGCAGGAATGGTGTGTAAATCTGTAATACTAGCGAAATAGGGGAGGATGATTAAGGAGCACCTGAAGTTCAAACCCAGTCATAGCAACTTAGTGAGATCTTGTGAAAAATTAAAAACCTGTAAAATATATAAAGGGAAGTGACAATAAAAATATATAAAGGGAATTGTGAGATAAATCAAAGCATGCCACTATGAAAAACAATGAACCATATGTGAAACCATTGAGCAAATTAGGAAAAAAATGTAAGAAAAATAGAAAGCCACATACAAAATAGGAGTACTGAGTTCTTCTCTTTTCAAATTGTATTTGATAATTAATGCATTACAATAAAAAAATCAAAAAAACAACTTCACTAACAAATTATATCTAAAAGAAGGAACTGCCATGTTGGTTCTGGCAGAGAAAGAGTGGCAATAAATGGAGCATGACCTCCTCCTTTGAGCCTTCTGTGGTCCTCCATCACCAGGTTGCTGGGTAAGATTCAGATCCCAGGGAAAGGTCAGCCTCTTCCTGGCAGAGTCCCAGAACTCCCACTCTGACTGCTCAAGTGTTGGTCTAGGTTGTGAAGAATTGGGAGATCTGCCTGCATGACCTGATAGTTGCATTTACTTTTCTGATCCCAGACCCAGGTATCATTTGCAGTCAAGTTTCCTGGCCCAATACTGCCCATCCTAGTCAAATCTTCCATTGAAAAAATGGCACCATTGGTTGGTGAGGCATGGTGTTTCAAGAATAATTGTTAAGGGCTGGGGAGATAGCTCAGTTGGTAGAGTGCTCACCTTGCAAGCACAAGGCCCTGGGTTCAATCCCTAGCACCACAAAAAAAAAATTAAAAAATAAAAAGAATAATTGTGGCCAACCAAAAGTGCTGAATCCAGCAGGGGGATGAATTGATGACATAAAGTTTGTCCAATCAGCACAGACTAGGGCCCTATGTGTCCATTATGTGCAGGATCCATTTGATGACACCTTGTCCTGAGAAGGCAAACAACAATCTTATCCATCACAGAAGGTGAACAAAACTCTGAAGCATGAAGAGTGGAAGAGTGAAAACCTTTGGACAGTTGTGGTTTCTTCTACCAAAGAGAAACTGCAGGATAACAAACTATATAATCTATTGGAAAGGCCCAAAGCCATTCAGGAAGATTTACTGGGCATTTATAGAAGACTTGTATATGTAGTATAAAATTCTGCTCTCAACTTACCCCCTAACCTAATAAAACTTTTGCTACATTTGCACATTCTAAATTATAAAAACATTACTGATATATGTTGCAGATAGAATATAATGATATGTAAATACCCATTTGTTTTAAAAAGCCAGAAATGTGTTCTGAAAGTGATTTCAAAAGGAATTGTTAGACCACATCTAGGAGTAACATTTTTTCACATTTATTCAGGGATAAGAGAACATGAAGAAGATTTTGAGTATGAGAAAGGAGGATCCTGGGCAAGACTGGTTATGCATAAAATACATTTTTCATATTATAACCATTTCTTCTTCAGTGCATTTTACTCCTCATTCCTGTATATATATTTGAAAATGCTGGGGTTTTTTAGAAATATCAATATTTTAGATACACTAATTGTGAAGCAGTAAAATATAAAACATTTTGCAAGTTAATTTTAAAAAATTCTATGAAATGTTTTGTGGAGGATAATAACCAAAATCCCTGTTGAGTATTACACATTGTATGCTGATTCTCTGGAGTACCATGCTGGTGTGCTTACAATGAGGCAAAAGTAACTATTGCTACTATGTTTATGGGCTATGTTTTATATTGCTATTTATATAGTACATATAAAGGACAAATGAGTGCTAGTCTACATGTGCCTTTTTTACATGTTAAAGAGATTGCCATTGTATGACAAAAGTAAATCAGTAAACAAAATTTGAATGTTTTGTTAAAATTTTAAGGAAGATTTTTCTTCTTAATATTGGAGGATTATACCAGACTGGGTTGGGGAAGGACAAAATGCTCATTTGGTTTAACTAAAATATGTTTACTGAAGAGAAAGGGAATACAAGAATAAAACCTACAGTGGAAATCACCCCTAAGAGAGGTACATTGCTCAAGCGTACTTTAGGTATTCAAGCATTTCAAATAAAGGAAAACTAAGAAAAACCATTCCAAAATCTCCAGTTAACCTTTCTACAGCATGTTTTTCTTTTTTTATCTTTTCTATATTTTTGTTGTAAACAAATGAGATACATATTGTTTCTCTGAACATAAAGTAAAGGCATACCATTTCTATAATTATATATTTGGTAATGGTGTTTGATTCATTCTGGTATTTTTTTCTTCCCCCACTCCCTCCCACCCCCCTTTTCCCTCTATACAGTCCCTCCTTCCTTGATTCTTGCTTCCCTTCTACCTCCACTATGTGTCAAAATCTGCTTATCAGCAAGATCATTCATCCTTTGGTTTTTTGAGATTGACTAATCTCACTTAAGATATTCTCCAATTTCATCCATTTGCCTGCAAATGCCATAATTTTATTATTTTTTATGGCTGAGTAATATTCAATTGTATATATATATATATACCACAGTTTCTATATCCACTCATCAATTGAAGGACATCTACATTAGTTCCACAATCATGCTATTGTGAATTGAGCAACTATGAATATTCATGTGGCTGTATCTCTGTAGTATGCTGATTTTCAGTCCTTTGGGTATAGGCCAAAGAGTGGGAGCGCTGAACCAAAAGGTGGTTCCATTCAAAGCTTTCTGAGGAATCTCCACACTGCCTCCCAGAGTGGCTGGACTAATTTGCAACCCCACCAGCAGTGAATGAGTGTACCTTTTTCCCCACATCCTCGCCAACTCCTACTGTTGCTTGTATTCTTGATAATCACCATTCTAATTGGGATGAGATGGAACCTTAGGGTAGTTTTGATTTGCATTTTTCTTATTACTAGAGATGTTGAACATTTTTTCATATATCCATTGATTGCTTGTAGATCTTCTTCTGTGAAGTGTCTGTTCATTTCCTTAAACCATTTGTTGATTGGACTATTTGTATTCAGGGTGTAAAGTTTTTTCTGTTCTTTATATATTCTGAAAATTAGTGCTCTATCAAAAGAGTGAGCAGAGAAGATATTCTCCGACTCTGTAGGTTCTCTCTTCAGATTGTTGATAGTTTTCTTTGCTGAAAGAAAGCTTTTTAATTTGAAACTATCTCAGTTATTGATTCCTACTTTTATTTCTTGTGGTATAAGAGTCCTGTTAATGAACTCTGATCCTAAATTGACATGTTGAAGATTTGGATCTCATTTTTCTTCTATGAGATGAAGAGTATCTGGTCTCATTCAAAGGCCCTTAATCCATTTTGAGTTGAGCTTTGTCCAGGATGAGAGATAAGAGTTTAGTTTCATTCTGCTGCATATGGATTTCCAGTTTTCCCAGAACCATTTGTTGAAGAGGCTATCTTTTCTCCATTGCATATTTTTAGTACCCTTGTCTAGTATGAGAAAATTTTATTTATTTGGGTTTGTATTCATGTCCTCTATTCTGTACCATTGATCTACTTGTCTATTTCTGTACCAATACCATACCGTTTTGGTGACTATTGCTTTTAGTGTAGTTGAAGTTCTGGTATTTCAGTAGCCCCTGCTTCACTCTTCCTGCTAAGGATTGCTTTAGCTATTCTGGGATTCTTATTCTTCCAGGTGAATTTCAAGATTGCTTGGTCTATTTCTGTAAGGTACATCATTGGGATTTTAATTGGAATTGCATAGACTCTGTATAGCACTTTTGGTAATATGGCCATTTTGACAATATTAATTCTGCCTATCCAAGAACATGGGAGATCTTTCCATCTTCCAAAGTTTTCTTTAATTTTTTTCTTTAGTGTTCTGTAGTTCTTGTCATAGAGGTCTTGCACCTCTTTTGTTAAATTGATTCCCAAGTATTTTATTTATTTTGAGGTTATTGTGAATGGGGTAATTTTCTTAACTTCTCTTTCTGAAGATTCATCACTTATGTATAAAAATGCATTGGATTTATGAGAATTGATCTTATAACCTGCTACTTTACTGAATTCACTTATGAGTTCTAAAAGCTTTCTGATTGAATTTTGTGGTTCCTCTAAATATATAAACATGTCATCAACAAATAGGGATAGTTTGAGTTCTTCTTTTCATATTCGTGTCCCTTTAATTTCCTTGGTCTTTCTAATTGCTCTGGGTAGAGTTTAGAGGACAATGTTGAATAGAAGTGGGAAAGAAGACAATCCTGTCTTGTTCGAGTTTTTAGGGGGAACACTTTTAGTTTTTCACTATTTAGAATGATATTGACCTTGGGCTTAGTGTAGTTGGCCTTTAAAATGTTAAGGAATGTTCCCACTATCCCTATTTTTTCTAGTGTTTTGAGCATGAAGGGATGTTGTATTTTATAAAATGCATTTTCTGCATCTATTGAAATAATAATGTGATTCTTAATTTTAAGTCTGTTGATATGGTGAATTACAATTATTGATTTCCAAATGTTGAACCAACCTTGCGTCCCTGGGATGAAACCCACTTGATCATGGTACACTATCTTTTTAATATATTTTTGTATGTGATTTGCTAAAATTTTGTTGAGAGTTTTTGCATCGATGTTCATTAAGGATATTGGTCAGAAATTTTCTTTCCTCGATGTGTCTCTGTCTGGTTTAAGTACCAGAGTGATATTGACTTCAAAGAATGAGTTTGGGAGGATTCCCTCCTCTTCTATTTGATCGAATACTTTGAGGGGTATTGGAATGAGCTCTTCTTTAAAGGTTTTGTAGAACTCGGCTGAGAACCCATCTGGTCCTGGACTATTCTTTGTTGGTAGGCTCTTGATAACTTCTTCTATTTCATTACTTGAAATCAAACTATTTAAATTGTGTATGTCCTCCTGGTTCACTTTAGATAATTCATATGTCTCTAAAAACCTGTTGATGTCTTCAAGATTTCCTGTTTTCTTTGAGTATAGATTTTCAAAATAGGTTTTAATTATGTTTTGTATTTCACTCATGTCTGTCATGATATTTCCTTGTTCATTCTTGTCGGGGTTTCAGCCGGACCCCTGGCCCTAGGTGTGGCAAGGCTAAGATGGCGCCTGGCAGTGAGCCAGAGCAGTTAACTTTTGCACAAACAACTGACATTATTTTGAGGAAGTTCCAGGGATTGGCTAAGCTCCCTGATGGACAGTACAGGTCCACTATATGCCTGCCTTTGCTGCCTGTATCTGTTATGCTCTCCCCTCGTGCGAAAATGCTGATTGGTTACAAGTACTGTATATATTGGAGTGTAAGTTCCTCAAAGAGGAGGACAAAGAAAGAACTGAGAGGATGGGGGTGCGCGCAATAAAAGGGCTGAAAAGAACCAGGTGTCGTGTCTCTCTGCGGGCGGGGAGTGCGACAAATGGTGCCGAAACCCGGGAGCCAAAGAGCAATAATTTTTCACAGACAAGGGTAAGTTAAGTGGTAAGTAATAAAGTAATAAAATAATAAAGCAATAAAGTAATAAAGTATGTAAGGCTAGAAAGCCCGGTAACAGAGAAATATTAATAGGCTTTAAGCCCGGTAACAGAGAAATATTAATAGGCTTTAAGCCCGGTAACAGAGAAATATTAATAGGCTTTAAGCCCGGTAACAGAGAAATATTAATAGGCTTTAAGCCCGGTAACAGAGAAATATTAATAGGCTTTAAGCCCGGTAACAGAGAAATATTAATAGGCTTTAAGCCCGGTAACAGAGAAATATTAATAGGCTTTAAGCCCGGTAACAGAGAAATATTAATAGGCTTTAAGCCCGGTAACAGAGAAATATTAATAGGCTTTAAGCCCGGTAACAGAGAAATATTAATAGGCTTTAAGCCCGGTAACAGAGAAATATTAATAGGCTTTAAGCCCGGTAACAGAGAAATATTAATAGGCTTTAAGCCCGGTAACAGAGAAATATTAATAGGCTTTAAGCCCGGTAACAGAGAAATATTAATAGGCTTTAAGCCCGGTAACAGAGAAATATTAATAGGCTT
The DNA here is from genome assembly GCF_902686445.1 of Sciurus carolinensis. Classification (NCBI taxonomy): domain Eukaryota; kingdom Metazoa; phylum Chordata; class Mammalia; order Rodentia; family Sciuridae; genus Sciurus; species Sciurus carolinensis. The sequence goes on from NW_025920104.1 coordinate 5,987,556, forward strand.
TAAGCCCGGTAACAGAGAAATATTAATAGGCTTTAAGCCCGGTAACAGAGAAATATTAATAGGCTTTAAGCCCGGTAACAGAGAAATATTAATAGGCTTTAAGCCCGGTAACAGAGAAAAAATTAATAGGCTTTAAGCCCGGTAAAAGTTCACAGAAGGCAGGTTCGTTGCCCAGTAAAATTAGTTAGTTTCAATTTATGAAGTGGTACCAAACTGTGTGTGTGGTGTGTTATTTTTGTGTTTGTTGTGTGGCTTGTTTGTGTGCTTGGAGCTCTTAGTGCTGTAAGATTTAATCATAGGAACAGAACTGTCTGGGACTGGAATGTAGCAGCCTCTTAGGGAGTTGTTGGGGAATCACGGACATTGACACCGGTGAAGACTCGAGACCTGTGGGCAATAGTTAAAAAACACTCTTTTGTGGAGCCTCTGACTGAGGGCAGTCAGGTTTTGGAGAATATATAAGAGAAAAGGTCTAAAACATCAAAAAGGGCGTCAATAAGATCAGGGACAAACAAAAATAAAAATAAAAGTGGGTGTAAGGAACAACTTGTTAGAAAGAGGGAAATCAGTTTAGGGGAGGGTCCCCCTAGGCAGAGAGCTCAGCAGCTCCATTCCTTGAAAGTAGTAAAAAATAATGTTTTGTGGTTTTCTGCATTCAAACCTAACCTGATTTCTCAACCAAGAAAAAAAGGGTTAAAAAGTCCTAGGTGATCCTCCCTCCCCCTGCCACAATGGAATGTAACTACAGCGTCTCAAGGAGAAAAGGGGGGTAACCTAAAGATAAGAAGAAAAGAAGAAAAAAAGTGTCCGTTTTAAATTCCTGGGCCGCTGCATAAAACTGACTTATTCTTCAGGATTCTTGTTTTGTTTTGTTTTTTCTTTAATGCTGTATTTTTGAGCTCATAATTTTAATCCTACATACCTAGGTTAATGATTTTATTTTTGATCAGTTCTATTTTTTATTCAACTGAAGTTTTTGAACAGCTGTTTCATTGCAATGAACATTTACCTATAAAGTTACAAGGCCTTTAATTTTGTGTTATATGTTATGTTGTGCTGTCTAATGTCATGTTTTGTCTGCGTCAAAACTGAGAGCTCTTAAATTAAAATTTAAAAATGGATCCAAATACTTTTATTCACGTGATTTAAAAGGGTTCAATTCAAATTGAGTAAACTAATAAAAGTAAAATGTCTTTAAAAATAACTTACAAGTCTCCAGGTGGTCAAACTAATGAAATGTTAATGTTAAACAATGTCTAATATCAATTGCTTCTAGGACTTTTCTTTAACAGGAAAGAGACAGCAGATCCTGTTCAGGACACTTGTCTGATATCTTGGTTTTATAAAATAAATAAATTGGAGTTAACATGTATGGGATTACTCAAATGTGTTTGTAGAGACTTCTGGTTAATTTACAAAGTTAAAATGCTAATTGTTAAATAACATCAGGTACTCTTAACTCCTTTAATTCCATGGGGTATCATACTTAAACCTTATTGGTGTTCTCATAGGATGGTAAATAAAAGGGTTTAAAATTGCTTTGTGTCATCACTAAACTAAAAACAAGGTTACTAAGAGTTATGTCCTAACAAGTGGAATTCTATATACAAAGGGTCCCAAAAGTTTCAACTGTGTTTCAATTAGAGTACTATAAACAACAAAATATTTAATCTTATTAAAATAGAGCAATTTATCTAAATTCAGAAATTTCATAAGAGTTGTTTCAGAATGTGAACAAAAAGGGGTCAACAAATAGGAAAGAGAAAATAAAAGGTTCTGGGTATGGATATATATTTAATAAAAAGGAAAAGAAAATGTTTCTGGATAAGAAAGTCTGTGTGTAACAAAGGGCAAGTTTCAACAAGTCTGTGTGTAACTAAGTTGGTTGTGTGTATGTAAAACAGCTAAAGCTATTTAAGGTTTTTCCTAAGGTAAAATACTAATGTGTTGATATAAGCCAAAGTTTAATCTATATGGTAAAATAACAAAGTTTTCTTAAAAACACCAATTCATTCTTAACTTTGTGTCTCTTAAGTTTTATTAAAAATAGGGGTTTATACAATTATGGTTAAGCAACTGTTAAAGATTGTACTACATTATAAAGTCTAAATTTTTCTTTAAAAACTAAAATTGGTAAAAATCAATTCCTCACTAAAATTAAAATAATTCTAACCACAGATGTACCTTATAACCCACTAAAACAAGGTATTGTTGAACATACACATCTCACCCTCAAAAATGCTCTTTATAAACAAAAAGGGGGAATAGAGGAGACCTTCAGGTCCCCTAAAGATAAACTTTCTCTTTGTCTCTTTGTTTGGGGTTTTTTAACTCTGGGAAATAAGGGTAACTCGGTGCTTTACTGGAGCTGCGGCTCAGTTTGTGTGTTTCCACGGAATAAACTACTTACTACCTCTTTTTAGTCTCTTAGGAGGAACAGTTCAACTATGTAACAAAACAACTGCTTCTCTCAATTGTACTTCAGATTTGTGCTATCTCTCAATGTTAAAATGCTTCTAGGTTCCTGCGGGCAGACTTAATGTGTGTTCCTACTTTCTTGCCCATACCAGTCTATGTTACAGATGATGAATTGCCAGTATTGCTTTCTAGAAACAAGAGAGACTTTGGAATCACCACAGCAGTCATTACCACCATAGTTGCATCATCAGCAGCAGCAGCCGCAGCAGCTGTAGCCTTGACGACATCAGTAATTCTCTTGGTGAACCAGAGGGTGGACTTACTCCAGGAACAAATGGACATTTTGCAGGAACTGTTAAGTGTAGGATACATTTATCACCTAAGAGGACTTTGTGTTACACCCATAGCTTATCATAACTTCAGCTATGCAGCAAATTTGTCTAGAATCTTGTTTGTTCAGCTACGTACCTACTGGTCTTATAAATTTGATAATCTTACTGCTATTCTTAGATCTCAAATTGTTAGTCTCAATGCTACTAGAGTTAATGTAGCCCCTATGTCCGAAGTGCTAAGTTGGCTATCCTCTTCTTTCAGTTTTGTAAAACAATGGGCAGGTATGGGAGCCTTTTGTATGTTCATGGTTGTTGCTGTTGTCTTCCTCACACGCTTTATCATGCGCATGCGCCGAGATCAAGCTAGAGATCATATCATTTTCCATCAGGCCATGGCTGCCCTAGAGGCCGGCAGTTCCCCACAAGTATGGCTCACGATGCTGGATCGCTAGCCAGACGGGTGAGGAAGGAGGTGACCACCGTACCGACCTAAGACAGGAGCTGTAGCATGCTCTGCAGTTATCCGATGACGGGTAAGGACGGTGGTTGACCACTCCGCCTAAGACAGGCACGGTCCCGAGCTTTCCTTTTCTTTTTAAAAGAGAAAAGGGGGAACTGTCGGGGTTTCGGCCGGACCCCTGGCCCTAGGTGTGGCAAGGCTAAGATGGCGCCTGGCAGTGAGCCAGAGCAGTTAACTTTTGCACAAACAACTGACATTATTTTGAGGAAGTTCCAGGGATTGGCTAAGCTCCCTGATGGACAGTACAGGTCCACTATATGCCTGCCTTTGCTGCCTGTATCTGTTATGCTCTCCCCTCGTGCGAAAATGCTGATTGGTTACAAGTACTGTATATATTGGAGTGTAAGTTCCTCAAAGAGGAGGACAAAGAAAGAACTGAGAGGATGGGGGTGCGCGCAATAAAAGGGCTGAAAAGAACCAGGTGTCGTGTCTCTCTGCGGGCGGGGAGTGCGACAATTCTGAATTTTAGTAATTTGAGTTTTCTCTCTCTTTCTCTTTGTTAGTGTGGCTAAGGGTTTATCAATTTTTTTTTTTATTTTTCAAAGAACCAACTATTTATTTTGTCGATTTTTTCTATTGTTTCTTTTGTTTCAGTTTTGTTGAGTTCAGCTCTTATTTTAACTATTTCCTGTCTTCTACTACTTTTGGTGTTGCTCTGCTCTTCTTTTTCTAGGGCTTTGACCTGTAGTATTAAGTTGTTTATTTGATACTGCTTCCATAGTGTACCAGAGATTTTTCTATGATATTTCTTTGTTCTCATTTACTCTTAGAATGTTTATATTTTCCTCCTGATGTCTTTTGTTATACATTCATCATATAATAGTGTATTATTTAATCTCCAGGTGTTGGAGTAGTTTCTGTTTTTTATTCTCTCATTTATTTCTAATTTCAATCCATTATGATCTGATAGAATACAAGGTAGTATCTCTATCTTCTTGTATTTGATAACATTAGCTTTATGGCATAAAATATGGTCTATTTTAGAGAAGGATCATGTGCTGCTGAGAAGAAAGTATATTCTTTATTCTGTAGGATGGTATATTCTTTATTTGTTCATTAAGTCTAAATTGTTGATTGTGTTATTAAATCTATGGTTTCTTTGTTCAATTTTTGTTTGGAAAATCTATCCAGTGGTGTGAGACATGTGTTAGAATCACCTAGTATTATTGTGTTGTGGTCTACTTGATTTCTGGCATTGAGAAGGATTTGTTTGACATATATGGATTAGCCACTGTTTGGGAAATAGATATTTATGATTGTTATGTCTTGCTGATTTATGCTTCCCTTAAGCAGTATGAATTGTCCTTCTTTATCCCTTCTGATTAGCTTTATTTTGAAGTCAACATTATCTGGTATGAGGATGGATACTCTGTTTTTTTTGCTGACTCAATGTGCATGGTATGTTTTTTTCCATCCTTTCACCTTTAGTCTGTGGGTATCTCTTTCAATGAGATGAGTCTCTTGCAGGCATGATATTGTTGAATCCTTCTTTTTAATCTGATCTTCCAGTCTATGTCTTTTGATTGATGAGTTCAGGCCATTAACTTTCAGGGTTATTACTGAAATATGATTTGTATTCCTGGTCATTTGACTCATTTTTGGTTTTTGACTTTATTCAGTTTCTCCTTTATTTGACTATTCCTTTAGGCTAGTTCCTCCCATTGCTGGTTTGCATCATTGTTTTTCATCTCTTCCTTATGGAATATTTTGCTGAGAATGTTTTGTAATGCTGGCTTTCTTTTTGTAAATTCTTTTAGTTTTTGTTTATCATGGAAGATTTTATTTCATCATCAAATCTGAAGGTAAGTTTTGCTGGGTTTAGGATTCTTGGTTAGCATCCATTTTCTTTCAGGGCTTGATATATTTTATTCTGGACCCTTCTAGCTTTCAGGACATGGATTGAAAAATCTGCTGATATACATATTGGTTTCCCCCTGAATGTAATTTGATTTTTTTCTCTTGCAGCCTTTAAAATTCTGTCTTTATTTTTTATGTTAATTATTTTCATTATAAAGTGCCTTGTTGTGGATCTGTTGTAATTTTGTGTATTTGGAGCCCTGTAAGCCTCTTGTACTTGATTTTCCATTTCACTCTTCAGATTTGGAAAATTTTCTATTAGTTCATTGATAGATTGTTCATTTCTTTGGTTTGTTTCTCTAAGCCTTCCTCCATTTCAATAATTCTTAAATTTGGTGTTTTCATGATATCCCATAATTCTTGTAGGTTCTATTCATGATTTCTTACCATCTTCTCAGTTTGGTCAACTTTATTTTCAAGATTAAATATTTTGTATTCAATATATGATGTTCTGTCTTCCAGGTGTTCTATCCTATTGGTTATGATTTTCATGGAGTTTTTATTTTGATTTTTTTCCTTCATTTCAAGTATTTCTATTTTGTTTTCTTTTTTCAATATCTCTATCTCTGTATTGAAATGATATTTCACTTCCTGTATTTGTTCCTTTAACTGTTGATTGGTGCAATCATTCATTGCCTGCATTTACTCTTTCATCTCCTCATTCAATGTCTGCATTTGCTCTTTCTTTTCCTCTTTTGCTTCCCTGATCATTTTAATCATGTACATTATGAACTCTTTTTTCTGACATTTCTCCTGCCATGCTGTCATTGGGTTTTATCGATATAGCATATAGGTTTTTGTGGACATTTTCTTCCCTTGTTTTCTCATATTGGTCAGATATTAGAGGAACTCTGAGATCTTGCAGATTTCCTCTATTGCATTAGAGTATCCCTGTATAATTCCAGTATATCACCTCCTAGCCTTCAGTAGCCTGAAGTCTTGGAGGAACTTGATAATGAAATGCTCCACAAGAAAGCTGTTCCTCTATGGGTGGTGGTCTTCAGGTGGGGTATATTTCCTGCTGGTAGACAGAGGAACCTCCACTTGTTGACCAATTGTCTGCCAAAGGGGTAGTAGACTACAGCCTGGGGCATGGCTGGTCTGGGCCTGTGTCTGGTCTGCCACCCAGGTTAGGGGAGCCCAGTTGTTGTGGAAGCCTCTTGCTGGCTGGTCATGCTCTGAGAAGATGCCTGCATTCCAGGCCTACCTCTGGGGCTGGAGAAGCCTGGTTGTGCATGGAAGCCTCTCTTTGGCTGGCCCTGCTCCAAGAAGTTGCCTGCAGGACTGGTCTGCTGCCAGAGGGAGCCTGTCTGTGCATGCAAGTGGGAGCCTGGCTGTTCACAAAAGCCTCTCTCTTCCCGGCCCTGCTCTGAGAAACTGCCTGCTGTCTGGGTGCACCACTGGGTCCAGGGGTGAGAGCTTGACATGCACAATAGCCTCTCACTGGATGGTCCTGTTCTGAGAAGCTGCCTGCTGTCTGGACCCACCACTGGGTCCAGGGGGAGCCTGGTTTTTCACAGAGGTCTTTCGTTGTTGGGCCCTGCTCCATGAAGTTGTCTTCTCTCTGTCACTCAGTGGGAGAGACTCACCCAGGGACTCTGATTTGGTCCCTAGTCTCTCAATAACTCCTCTTCTTGAATCCTGAGTTCTAGTCTAGAGCAACATGAGATGCACTCACCCTCTAGTCTGCCATCTTGGTTCTGAATGTTCATATTTTAAAGACATCTTTAAATTAGAATTATTTTTAAATGGTGCACTTTTTTCAAGACTGAACATACACAGTGAACAAATTGAGTTATTAATTGAAACCTCTAGTCTGTCTAGGTGTTTAGAAATGCCGGGTGAATTTTAAATATAGAAGTAGTATAGTATCAATTCATAAATCTGTGTGTTCTCTCTGATATGTGAAGCTAACACACAATAAGGTGGGGAAGTAAAGAATAAAGTTTAATTGAATTAAATAAAGTGGAATTAAAGGAATTGAAGTTGGGTATAAGAAAGACAATAGACTGAAACAGACATAACTTTTCTATATTCATATATGAATACACAAGCAGTGTAACTCCACAATGAATACAACCCCAAACATGAGAAGTTATACTCCAAGTATAACATTATACTTTATGAATAAAAAGAATGAATTAAAATTTTAAAAAGGAAAATAGTAACACTAAAAGAAATACAAATATATGCATTCAACTTGTAACTCTATATCTAAGAAAACGTGTAGAATGAAAGTAAAAGATTAGAAGAGCATTACATAAAAATGTGGCCAAAAGAAAGGTTGTGTGGCCAAATTATGAAATAGGAAAGAGTTTAAAACAAGATGTTATGTGAGATAAAATAAATTTTAAATTTAACAAAAAAAGCTTTTAAAAAAGGCAAAATGAATCTTACATGAAGATAAAAAGTAACTTTCCATAGAATACCGTAATAAGAATAGATAAAGTTTCAATTCACATGGTACTTCCTAGAAATAAAAAGTTAAGATTGACAAATTAAATAAAGAAATAGAAAGCAATATTTTAATACTAGGAGACATCAAGTCAGACTTGCTGTAAAGGAAGTCAACAAAATGGCAATCAAAAACCAAAAGACATTGAAAATAATTTAATCATGTTTGACTTATGTACTAATTGTTCTCAATAGTATATGAAATATTAAATTGAATCAACCAATAGGAAAGAAAAAGACTAAAGGTTAATAGGTATGTAGATATTAAAATTATTTTATGATCATAATAGAATAAAGTTAAAAATCAAAAAGTGGAAAGGATCTTCAAAAATCCACACATATGTGGCAATTGATTGAAGAGGTTTGAATATGATCATTATCCAGAATGGAAAAATTAAATTAAAAGACCTTTGCTCTCCTCAAGGTATCTGGAGTCTCCATGTAAATCTCTGTTATTTTTTGCAGATGCAGGAAGCAACTCATTCTAGAAATTTTATGAAATCTCAAAGATTTATGGATATATCAAAAATATTCAAAATAAAAATAAAATTGGGAGAAAGTTGTTTAATGACTTAAAAACATTAAACCCTACAATATTCAATTTGCAACAGTGACATAAATTAAGACAGAAGGACATAGTGAATTCTGATTTAATAAGTTCTTGCATATATAGCAAATAAGACATTTGAACACCAATGTTTGTTATGGTATTATTCAACAGAGTTACCATGGGGATGAAAACCAAATATCCCTTGAAATGAGCAAATGGAAAAATTTGTAATACAAAATCTACATATTTTTCAACTTAAAAAAGAAATACATTTTTGCAAAATCTATAATCAGGATAAAACCTTAATGCTTTGTGATAACTGAAATATATCACTACCAAAAAGAGAAATATAGCAAACTCTACTTATATAAGACACCAAAACACAAACAAATAAACAAAGAAAAAATCCTTCTGAACAGAAATGAGAAGGACATTATTGATGAGAGAAGAAAGGAGGACTTGTTTACATGGGAATTGATTTGTTGACTTTTGAGATGTAAACCTTCTATAGATATATTACATCACAATTTGATTTAACATTGCTGAACATTATACATGATACATTGGGGAGATCAAGCATGGTTTTGTGGTTTTGATCATAATTAAAATTTCAAAAACACATAAAAATAAAAATGATTGTAAAATATCTGAAAGTGAAATTTAAAATGCTATGGTTCTTATCCTATAAATAAGAACAAATTCATGAATATGTAGATAAAGGGCATGCATATAATCTAGAATTATTAGTGAAATTCTGAGGCAAGAAATTTATAATCTCAAGGAAATTTATAACCTCAATAACTTCCTGAGATACAAAGGGATTCAGGTGTAGCCCATTAAAAGACTACCCCTGGATTCTATCCCTATTACATTAGCTATGGAATATATACATTACTATGTACATATGCAGAATAAAAAAACATGTAAATAAAATATAAGCTCATTTAAAAAGGTGTAATATTTATAGAAATAAGGTAAAGCACACATAATATTTTAGCAATAGAAACAAAAATTACACATATATTAATTTTAATATTGTACTAATTTCTGAAGTAATAGAAACTGCCAATATTCATAAAATATAGCCAAAAATAAAACACTAATATGTGAAGGGAGGAAACCTATTCTACAACTTGAAACCTACCCTATAAAATGAAAGAAAAAAGGAAAGGAAAATTTAAACAACAATTTATATATAACCATAGATATATTATTTACAAATAGTTTCATATATCTACAAATTGCAAGTATCACTATAGACCAAAAAAAGAGCATTTATAGTGAATCTTGACTTTCATTTTACAGAAAATTCTTTACAAGTATTTACAAAGAGCATGTATAAGATAATTTTAATTAGTAAATAAATAATGTTAAACAGATTTAGAATATTAATTTTTTGCAAATGTTTGACCTAGAATTCTCCAAAAATATGCACATACCACCTGGAGACCCACAAATAACAGAAGATCTTTTAGCTCATGCTGACACTCACTGGGAAAGGGGAGTTTGGTTGGATAATTTATATGAACTGGGGCATCACTGGAGACAAACAGAAGATTTTTAAAAATTTGAAAAATTGATAAACATAGGGCAGTACATATTTAATGACAATAGGAGAAATAAACCTAAGCTTCTGAAAAATATTTTCTGCTAGATAACTTCTCCATCAACATTTTGATATTTGAATTTATCCTTGGCCTTTGGGCCTCTCAACTGTGTCTTCTGCTATCTCAGGCCACAATATTTTATATCCCTGAATTACTCTCAGTACCACTTTTCTAGAGTGAAGGACATATATATAACCTACCAAGAAAGGGATAGATTAGAAATGAAAAGGAATGTCTTTAACATTTTGTCTGTGCCAAAATGTCTTTTTATTTCTTAAAAGCACAAATCTGATTCACATTATTATAGAGAAGTTTCCAGGTATTCTGTAAGGGAAGAGAATTAAATAATCATAATTAATTAAATATTATGAAGGAAAGTTATGCTTACTCAGGAAGACAAAGTTTTTGTAATTCTCTAACATCACATCTCTGTATAAGTTTTGTTGAGCTGGCTGAAGGCATTCCCACTCCTCTTCAGTAAAATCAATGGCCACGTCTTTGAAGGTCAACAGATCCTGAAATAATAGGTAAATAAATTGTATGCTGAATACTTGATCATTCACATATTTCTTAATTTAACAGAAGTTGCAATGAAAGTAGATGCCTATGGAGGTGATGACTTTAATTATTTATTAATATACATTTATACATGTGATGGGTTGACAGATCTGACTTCATGAGACTGTTGTAGGCCAGATTCTAAAGGAAATGACTAAACAGACTCTCTTTTGCTCTGAGCCTTCATGTTATGTAGGAAATAATCCTCTCCCATGGGCACACTCTGCCTCTGTACCCATCATCATTTTCTTAGTGTGACATGTTTAACAATACAGAATGACAATTCCTATGTTAAAAATTGCTCTCTTTTGATTCCTATTGCTCTTAAACAATGTAGCATGTGAACAGTTATTGTGTGGATGTTAGCAATCATTCTTTAGTTTGTACCTAGGTAAGGGTCATTTTGACCTACTTCTCCTCTGTTGATGATCTCAGTATATTAGTTTGTAATTTTGAATCATAGCAACAGACACTTATGATTGATGTGATTTTTGGTATAAGAACCCCTACAAACCTCATAGTTGAGGCTGTTCTCCCAATACCCATTTTTTGGGGCATTGTGTGAGACAGTCAGCTGGCTGGTTTGATAAAGACTGTCAAATTTGGACTTCTCAGTGGTGATTCATCTGTTCATAAGTTGCACAACATAACAATACACAGTGATACTCTTATATACTTCTGAAGAAAAACAGGCATAAGTCCAAAATGGGTATGATTATTTCACTTTTATGAAATAAAATATAAAACTCAGGCATCAACACAATAATATAGATTTTGTAATTTTATATATCATGAACTAAATTGTACATATCCCTCAAATGAGAAAGTTATGGTAATTAATAAAGGGAATCCTCAGATATCATTGCACAACCATGAAGCAGAGATTTACTGAAATGAAGAATCTGATTCAAATGTTCTGCGATGGAGCAGTTTTCTGAAAATGTAGCAATTTCTCTAGCTATTCCAGGGCCAGTAGGATTAGAGAAAGTTTTGAAAGGTACTGAGGTTGACTACTTAAAGGAAACATATACTAGTGAATTTGAGTTCAAATATTTTATGGTATTTATGTATGTTATTAAAATATCAACAACAATCCTATTTGGATATTTTTTGCTTTGTCTTTCAAATTAAAACTTATTTTAGTACATAAAATAAAAATTATATACATTTATGCAATAAAGCTTTGATACATGTATACATTGTATTATGCTTATAACAGGATAACCATCTAGTTCTTCAAACAATTGCCATTTTTATTTAATTTTATTGGTTCATTTTAGTTCTACATGACAGTAGAAACCATTTTCATGAACTTATACAAACATTGGATATATCTTATTCTAATTAAAATAACAATTGTCTTCTGGTGGGCATGATGGTGGAACTCACTTAAGTATTTTTATGTGTATAGATAGGAAAACTATGTTAGATTTATTCTACTGTTTCCTATTCCTCTTCCCCTCCTTTTTTCAACATCATTTAATCTTGTGAATGTTTCTTCCTCTCACACACTTTATGTGATTTAGATTTCACACATCATCAAAAAATTCAACCTTTGGATACAGGAATTGGTTTATTTCACTTAGTATAATATTCTTCATGTCCATCCATTTACTGACAGAAGTCATGGAGTCACTCTTTTTCCATGGTTGAATAAAAACACATTGTGCATATATGCCCCAATTTCTTTATCCATTCACCTGTTGAAGAGAACTTAGGTTGGTTTCATAACCTAGATATTTTAAATTGTGCTGCTATAAATATTAATTTAACTGTGTCACTCTATTATGCTGATTTTAATGTCTTTTGTGTAAAAACTGAGAAGTTATTTCACTGGGTCAAACGGTGTATCCATTCTTTGAAGAATATCCATATAGCTTCCCAGAGGGTTAACAATGTACAGTCCCTCCAACAATGTGTGAGCATTCTGTTTCCCCCATATTCTTATGAACATGCATTAATTTTATTGTTGATACATGCCATATTGACTGGACTGAGATGGAATCTTAGGGCAGTTTTAATTTGTATTTCTCTAATATTTAGAAATGTTGAACTTTTTTTCAAATATTTTTGATCATTTCTATTTACTCTTTGAGAATGATCTTTCAATTCCTTTGCCCATTTATTGATTATTTTTTCTTTTTCTACTTTTTTTTTTTTTTTGCATGTGTGTGTTAAGCTATTTGAATCCCAGAAATTGACAACATATGCAGATAGGAAAGTTCTTCTCCCATTCTGTAGGTTCTGTCTTCATTTTTCTTGTTATAAAAGTATTTAGTTTGATCCCTCTAATTTACTATTATTATTTTTTAATTTTAGGGTCTTCTTTAGGAAATCATTTCCTGTACCAATGTGTTGGAGTTCTGGACCTAACTGCTCTTCTAGAAGGTGCTGTGTTTCTGGTAAGACTTTTAGGTCTTTGATCCATATAATGTTAACTTTTTGGAGAGTGAAAAATAAGGATTATCTTTCATTCTATTACATGTGGATTTCCAGTTTTCCCAGCATTGTTTGTTGCAAACACTTTCTTTTCTCCAGTGCTTACTTTTAATAACTTTGTCTAATATGAGTTTAGTATAATTATATGGAGTTTATCTCTATATTTTCTATTCTGTTCCATTTTCTTTTGTGTTTATTTTGTTGCATATATATGTATGTATATATATATATACATATATATATATATATATATGTGTGTGTGTGTGTGTGTGTGTGTATTTACACTATAGCTCTCTTTGCTGGTTTTCATTGTAGAGATACTTCATCTCTTTAATTAAGTTGATTCTGAAGTAGTTTTTCTGAGGCTAATATGAAAGGGATAATTTTCCCAATTTCTATTTTACTTATTCATTATTGATATACAGAATTTCAATTGATTTATGGGTATTAATTTTGTATCCACTACTTTGCTGAATATCTTCATGAGTTCTAGGAGGTTACCAGTTGGTTTTGGGGACATCTACATATAGCATCACGATGTCAGAAAAATAAATTATTTGAACTTCTTTTTTCCTACTCTTACACTTTAAATTCTGTTTTGCTTCATTGTTTTAGCCAGAGTTTCAAGGAGTATGAATAAAATTGGCAAATAAGGGCATCCTTGTCTTCTTCCTGCTTTTAGTGGGAGTGATTTAAGATTCTTCATTTATAATGATTTCAGTCTTGGGTTTGTCATATATATCTTTTAAAACCTTGAGAGAAATTCCTTCTATCCATAGTTTTTCTAATGTTCTAAATGTGAGTATATGTTGTATTTTGTCAAATGCATTTTCTGCATCTACTGAGATGATCATATATTTTTTCTCTTTATGTCTATCAATATTAAGTGATAGATTTATTGATTTCCATATGTTGATCTAACTTACATCCCTGGGATGACCATGGTGAACTATTATTTTAATATGTTTTTCTTTGCCATTTGCCAGTACATTATTCAGAATTTTTTGTATCTATACTCATCAAGGAAATTGATGTGAAGTTTTTTATTTTTTGATGTGACTTTGTCTGATTTTGGTATCAAGCTACAAATTTCATAGAATTAGTTTGAAAGCATGCCTTAGTTTTCTATTTTGTGGAGAAAATTGAGGAAAATCAAAGTTAGTTCTTCTTTAAAAGCCTGGTAGAACTTGGATGAGAATTCATCCAGTTCTAGACTTTTCTGTTTGATATGTTTTTCATGGCACCTTCAATTTCCTGACTAGAATTTGATCTCTTCAAATTTTCTATATCCTTCTGAATCAGTTTGGTTAGGTCATATGTATCTAGGAATATTTTAATATATCGGAATACAAAAACGTAAAGTTCTTTCTGATTCTCCTCTGTATTTCAGTGGGGCTTGTGGTGTTATTTTCATCATGAATTTTTAAAATTTGCATTTTCCTCTCTTTCCTATACTCAGCTGGGTTAAAACATTATCAAATTTATTTAATGTTTCAAAGAACCAACTTTTTCATTGATTTTTGAATTATTTATATAATGTCAAATTCATTAAGTTGGAGTCTGATTTAATTTCCTGGGATCTATTGATATAGTTACTGATTTGTTCTTCTTTTCCAGGGTCTTGATATGTAATGTTAGTTCACTTATTTGAGGGTCTTCCTGTTTATTTAATGAAGGGGCTCAATGATGTAAACTTTCCTCTTACAGTTTCCTTCACAGTGGTCCAGAATTTTTTATATGTGTACCACTATTCTCAATTACTTCTAAGTATTTTTTTATTCATCTCTGATTCACATTGGTATCCATTCATCATACAATAAAATGATTTAATATGAATTAATCTCTAGCTCTTGTGTATTTTTTACTTTCATTTTCTTATTGATATCTAATTTAATTCCCTTATGAGATAGTATGCATAGGATTTTCTTTATTTTTAGTTTTTTATTTGTAATGAGATGATTTTTGGCCTAAAATAGGGTATATTTTGCAAAGTGTTCTAAGTTCTCTTGAGGAAAGTGTATTCAGTCATTGGTAGATGAAATATTCTACATATGTCTGTTAAGTGTAGCATTGTTTTATTTTTTCTGTAGCATCTTTAGTTTTTATTTAGATTATCTAATTCTGAAAGGGATATATTAATGTTATCTAGTAGTATTGTGTTTTGGCCTATTTGATTCTTGATGTTGAGGAGAGTTTGCTTGATATATGTAGCTGTTCTTAGGGCATAAATATCAATGACTGCTATTACTTGTTCTATAATTCCCTTAAGGAGGATAAAATGACTCTTTGTCTCTTCTGATAAACTCTGCTTTGAAGTCCAATTTATCTGATATGAGAATAGAAACTGCTGCTTGTGTATGAAGACAACATGAATAATATAATTTCCCCAAACTTTTGCCTTCATTCTGTGTATGTCTTTCTTTATTTCTAAGTATATTGAAGACAACATATAAATGAGTCTTGTTTACAATTCAACCTGCAAGCCCATGTCTTTTATAGATGAGCTGAGGCAATTTATGTTCAGTGTTTTTTATTGAAATACTTTTTTAAATTTCCTAACATTTTGGTTTATTTCTAGTTTTTAACTTGAACAAATTCACCTTTGAGAATTCTTCTAGTGTTGTTTTTGCTTTGCTAATTTTTGTTTTTCCTCCATATAGCCTTAAAATATTTTATTGAGTATCTTTCATTATACCAATTTTAAGTTGTAAATACTTTTAACCTTTTTTTATCATGAAAAGTTTTTATTTCATCTTCAAGTCAAAGTCTTAATTTTGCTTTATATAGTATTTTTGGTTGGCATCCATTTTCTTCAGTGTTTGTTATATTTTATTCTAAAACCTCCTACCTTTTAGGGTATGGGTTAAAATATAAGCTGAGATTTGCATTGGTTTTTCTTAAAAGTGACCAGTCTTTTAATCTTCTGTTTTAAGATTCTTTTATCTGTATATTGGACATTTTCAAAATGATGTTTCTTTAAATGAGTCTCTTGTAATATTGTATATCTGGAGTCCTGCATATTTTCTGTATTTGACTTTCCATTTTGTTTTTAAGACTTGGGAAATTTTCTTATGTTATATCATTGTTAAGATTGTGCATCATTTATTTTATATTTCAGATCCTTCATCTTAAAATTTCCATTTATACCCCTTAACATCATTTATCTGTAGTCATAATTTTCTTTAAGATTACATAGTTTGTCTCCAAGTCCTGAAAAATCTATCCTTTTGTGGTCTTATCTTATGGTGATGCTTTCCATTGATTTTTTTTTTTTTTTTTTTTTTTTTTTGCGGTGCTGGGGATTGAACCCAGGGCCTTGTGCTTGCAAGGCAAGCATTCTACCAACTGAGCTATCTCTCAAACCCTGAATTTTTAATTTGATTTATTAATACCTTCATGTTGAGAATTTCCAATTAATTCTTCTGGAAGATCTATATCTCCTTATTGAAGTTAACTTTCACTCCTTTGATTTTCTCTCTGATTTATTTTGTCATCTTTTGCCTCAAAGATCAGTTGAAAAATAAGCTTTCTATATATCATTTCTGAGATTTTCTCCACTCTTGGGTCAATGGAGTATGTTGTTGAAGTATTCTATGTTGTTTGGCATGGTTATTCCATTCATCTCTCATATTGTTTGAGTGTCCACCCAACTATCGGGATGGATCTCAGTTTCTATCTTATGAGTTCATAGTGTCCCTCTATGTTATAAGTACATCACAGTTTGGGGACAAAGGTCAATTATAACAAAAACCTATGCCAAAAATATATAGCAGTACTTTAGGTACTTCATTCATATTTTGACATCTACAGTGTTACTTGGTATAATATGCAGATATAGAAGGATCAGCAATTTTCATCTGTAATCATGAATTATGTCTGGCACAAAGTCAAACAATGGGCATTGTCTATGACTTCTTCCATATTAATTGGTAGTAGGGGAAGACATTGCATACATAAAGTAGAATTGAGAGGTGTTAAGGATAGAATTCAGTATGAGGAGAGAAGGGATAGAAAGGTAGAAAATGTGTGCAATTTTAAAGGGTAAATAGGGCAGATGCAGTGGTAACATAGGATGTGTTGTTAATGAAGAAGAGGGAGAAAAATAGAAGAAAGAATATAGAGCAAGAGTGAGGATAGAATTTGGTTTTCACAATAGGAATGGAAGGGGAGACAAGGGAAATAGAGCATACACTGCTGGAAAAAAGAGTACAAAACAAAATCAAACTATGCTAATCAAAACTGTGACGTTCAAAAAACTGATCATGAAAATAATTACCTTCAACAAAAAGGCTAGAAATTAGGAAAGAGAAACAAATCTTTATATGTATTTGTGTTCTCAAACTAATTAGTACAACAAAACACCCAAAACAACACAAAGCATAACCAAAAAAAAAAAGTGAACAATCTGAATGAAAAGTTAAGAAATTATGGAGTCATTTTGACTATGTTTGACAAGTAGTGAGCATATGTGTTTGCTGTCTTTTCCCAACTGATTTTGTTTCCTCTTGTTGTAAGAACTGAGTGTGGGTATGTGAGTATAACCTGTTGAGTCCTTCCCTTTTAGTGAGTTGCTCACCAATTTGCCAGTAGAGTTCTAAGATTTCTAAACTTCCCTTCTTGTGAGATTGGTAAGTGGTGGAATGGTAAGAGCTGTCCATCCATTACCAGTGTGATCTCCCCTTTGGGTTCTGTGAGAGCAGTTCCCATGGGTGGAATTCCTGGTTGCAGAGACTTAGTTTTAGTGAGGTTCTTGTTGCTTTAATTTGTGGTGAGTTGCTGGCATTGTTGAGTCAACATTCTTCTAAAGCTTGGTAAATGTCTATCTGTGATAGACTAGGAAGGTCAGATGGAAAAATGGTGGTCTGGTTGGGACAGACTGTGGGCCAGATGGCACTGTAGGTGCCTGGGTCTTGTTGGCCTGGCAGGGATGTTTCCATCTGGCATGTTGGCCAAAGGACCAAACAGTGAAAATGTAGGTTTAGTAGGTCAAGTGGTAGGCAGGGTGTGAGGCTGAAGGTGCTGGCAGACTAGGTGCCTGGTTTTCAGGGGCACAGAGAGATTATGATCACAGGGACCAGTCAGGTAAGACAGGCCAGAAACACTTGTATCTCAGACAAGTGGCAGTGCCAGGAACAAGGAGGGTACTACAGTGGGTTGATGCCAGTGACTCAGCAGGTGCCAAACTAGGTGGGAGCAAGAGAAAAGTGGGTGCTGTAATCTGGGAAGTGCCAAGGAACAGTCAGGCAAGCAATAAGAGGGTCAAGTGTCCTGACACCTATCATATCATCATTTCGATCCAATGAAGCTGACCTCATGAGTTCCTTTGAGTCACAGGAGTCACAGCATTGGAGAGAGTTGGGTTCTCTGTAGCCTTCAAACTCAAGTTTAGTAGGCAAAAACACTCTCATTTTCTTATTTTCCATGTGTTGGTTAAGTTCAGTTAAGTCTTTGATAGGCTCAGATTTGTTTATGCAGGTCTAGCCATAATCTCCCTGATCTGTGTTTCCAGTACCCATTGCCACAACTGTAGTGTACTCTGAAGATGACTTCTGGTTCAGCTCTCCACTGATGATTGGTAAACTCAGTGTAACTGTTTTTAGATGAGTTTAATGAGTTGAACAGTCTCTGGTTCAGCAAGAGCACATTGATCCTCCAGTCTCAAGATTTTTCACTTGCAATATCAGAGAGAAGTACTATTTCCACTACTTGAGTTCTGAATAACTGACTGAGAAGACATGCTACCTGACTCTAATAGATTATTTTTCCTTCCTTGATAATAATCTTTTTCTGATTATTTAAATGTGTACATAACACTCTATAAGTTTTTCATATCTTAAGTCATAAAACCAAAAATAATGTGATAGCAGTAATAATAGTCATTTTTATGAAATATTATGAAGTATCCATTAAATGGTACCACTCAATTTTTACCAATGTTTATTTGATCTTTAATTCAGATTTAAAGGAACATTAAGATCAAAAGATAGTTTAAATATTAAAAAAATTATCAGAGCAGGGCAGTTATTAATGAGAAGAGCAATAGGCACATGTTAAGAAGAGAGCAAAATCAATTGGATCAAATGATATTAACATTTTGTGTAAATATATAAAAATATAAACATTTTATACATTAAAAATAGTTGTTTATGTAAAGAAAAATAAAAATATTCAATTTTTTAAAACAAATCCATTTGTGATAGAGATTTTTTTAAAACAAATGATTAAGTCAGTCACACTGGCATGTATGACCAATCCCAGCTGTTTGGGAGGATGAGGCCAGAGGATTATAATTTCAATGCCTAAGGAAACATAGCAAGGCCCTAAGCAACTTAGTGAGACCCTGACTCAAAATAAAAAAAAAAAAACAAGAATAAAAAGTGCTGGTAATTTGTATCAATGGGTACAATCCATGGTCAAAGTAAATAAATAAATAAATGAGTCTATATTAGTCAAAAGATAATGAGAAGGAAAATGAATATTATCTCAAACAATTTTTTGTCTAAGGAGGTGTCAATCCCCCATGAAGAAAAAATACCCCCTTAAGAGTGAAGTATTAATAGGAATGAATTCTCTTGTGGTCAAGTTCTTAAAAGATGAATTCAATTGTATTTACCAAATCCATGCAAGAATCCAATCCTTCCTGTTTAAAAAATTTTCAAAAAACCCACTGATGCATAAGAATTTGTGCAAGATCTGAGAGCTAAAGGAACATAGTTTTAGATAATCATACAGTAGTACCAAATTCATATCCTTTAATAAGGGTAATGCCAGGTAACAATGGCTGGTTAAAAGTACCAATTTTAAGAGATCAGTTCCTCTGCATTCCCATGATAAGGTGTTTCTAATCACTGCTCTTCAGCTTCAGTAAAAGACTTCAATAAAAAATTAACAATTCACGATTACTGGGTTTTCTTACACACGGATTTAATTTTTTGCAATTTTTTGAATAGAAGTCTACCAAAATTGTTAGCTTAGGTTTATGACTGGATCAAAAAATCCTTTCACAATATGCTGATGACCTGCTTATAACCAACTCCAGCTATGAACTAAGATTTTCAGATTCTATATTGTTGCAGTGAAACACCTCACACCATGTGGATATGAATGTCCAATAAAATGGCTGAGTTTGGTAAACAAGTCACCTGTCTGGGATTCCAGATTACCCAATGGACCTGAATTTTGATGTGAAATTTAAACAAGTCTTATTCTGACTTCTGTAAGCCTATCTTAATTCTTTCAGTAATCAGAAACCAGAGACAGGTACATAGGTTTCTATAAATGTTGGTATTATAATTTAAATATTAGTTGTCCCCCCAAAAATTATGTATGAGACAAGCAAGAAGGTTTATAAATTAAATGATTAGGTTATGAGAGTCTAGCGTATTCAATGCATTAAGCCTCTGATAGGGATGGAGTTGTAGATCTAGGCAAGGAGGAAATGGCAGGAGGAAAAGTATCCTAATGGCAAGGTTTTGAGGATTATATTTCATCATTGCTGAGCAGACCACTGTCTGTTTTCTGGCACAATCTTCCCAGATGCTTTTCTCCACACACACTCCTGCCATCATATTCTGTCTCATCCCAGTTACTGAGGAATGGAGTCAAACATCGCTGGATTGAGACTTTTGAAACTGTTAACTCCTAATGAACTTTTCCTTCTCTAAAATTGTTTTTGTTCATAATTTTGGTCACAGTCATAAAAATATGACTAAAACAGTCAGATGCTTGTCCCTAATTTGGACTAATAGGTAAACACCTGCATGAGGCCTTAAAAGCAACAAATTAAACATTTGATTTATATGCCAGAAACCCAAACTGCCTTTGAGAAGTAAAAACAGTCTCATAACACTCCCTACCCTACATCTGCCTGACACATAAAAAGGTGATAAGACTATATTCAAACAAAAAACAAGGTACAGTACTTGAAGTTCTCAGCTTGATCTTACAGTGAAAGGAAAAAAGGAAATTTCACCTTCTTTGGGAGTGTGATTGCCACTTGTGATATACAAGAGGTTGAGAAACCCACTCCTGACCATTTATTTGGGGAAAAATACATCTCAACAGAGAACAGCAAAGATGAGAAATTTCAAAACATTTCACAAAGGAGAAAACATTAAAATGACAAAAAATATGAATATTGGTATAAAGCAATACTAATTAATGAAGTTAAAATTCAAGCTAAAAGACTATTGTATACTCACCAGGAAGGAAAAATAAGTCAATCACACACATGCAAAACAGACTAATGATCACAGAGATGTTAAGTACTATATCTTGATATAAGCAATAGTACATGGTATGTCTCCTTTGTGATAATTCAAGGATCTATATAATTGAAATGTTTCTTATTCTTGCTGTGCTCAGTAACATCAAACTTATTATATGAATTGTTGTAAGAAGAATGAAAGAAGGGACTTAAAAGGACATTTGGGAACATTCTATTTTTAATTTATTTGATTTTATTTGTTCTAATTACTTATACATGACAGTAGAATACATTTGTACATTTTGATAGATCATACATAAATGGAATGTAATCTCTGTGAATATATTTTAATAATAGACATGACATTTTTGTTGATTATGGTGCTAGTTTTGTGGATATGTACATATGCCAGAAGATAAAAGTATACACTTTAGATATATACAGCTAATAGGTGCTAATTAAATCTCCATAAGACTAAAAATTGGAATGCATACAAAGCTCTCATTAAAATGAAATAGAGAGACATAAATTAGTAAACCACAAAATGACTAGGAATTTATTAGCAAATCATTCATCTCAATAGTTTGAAAAAATAAATTTTATAAAAATAAGAGTAGAGAAAAATCCTGAGCAAAAGAGAAAAATAGAAAATATTGAAAATAAACATAACACAGAAAGAATAACCAATGCCAATGATGGTGCTTTTAAAAAGCAAATGAGCCAAATGTGGTGATGCACACCTGTAATCCAAGTGACTCAGGAGACTCAGGCAGGATATCAACAATTCAAAGTCAATTCCAGCAACTCAGTGAGTCAGTTAGCAACTTAGTGAGACCTTGTCTCTAACTTTAATGTAAAAAAGGGTTGGAGATGTGACTCTGTTGTTACATGTCCCCGGGTTCAATTGCCAGTACCAAGAAAAAAACAAAGCAAATAAAATTGAAAGAGCTCTGATAAATTAAAAAATTCAACAAGTAAAAACTATGTCAATTAAATAATATGTAATTGCATATATATACATATATATAATGATGTCTCACTTAGAATGAATATATTCTGGAAAACTCATTCTAAGATGATACTGTTATTTTCCAAGTATCTGAGTGTAATGACAAGAATCTAGATGGTACAGACTATTACAAGGTGAAGCTATATGACATAGCCATTCCATTGTTTTACATGAAGTCTACCAGTGACCAAAACCATGATGCCACAAAAGACTGGTGTTATGACGTGAAAACAACCAGTGGAGAACTCATAATAAATTGAATACATGGAAGAACTCAAGAGAAAACACTAAAGAAGTCTCTTCTATTTAGAAAGTTTTAAATCCTAGAGATTGTAGTGCAGGGAAGATGAAAAATGGCATTCTTTCCAAAGAAAGGTTTTAGGATATTGAAATATTTGTATGATAATAAAAATACTATTGTACACTTCATTCATACCATAAAGCCCATTTTCACATATTAAATATAATTATAACAATTAAGAATAAATAATAGTGAAATATAAAAGTTATTATGAAACATTCTAAAGTTGACATAAGAAAGTGAGACAGGATACATATGGCGGTGCACACGTGAAGTACCTAGTACTTTAGAGTCTAAGGCATGAGTCTATGGCCAACCCCAGAAACTAAGCAAAATATGTCTGGAATTAAATTTTTAAAAAGAGCAGAAGAGGGCTGGAGATGTGGCTCAGTGGTAGAGCTCTTGCCTAGCATGTGTGAGCGCTGGGTTCAATTCTTAGCACCACATGTAAATAAAAGAATAAAATAAAGATCTATCAACATATTTTTTTTTTTAAAAAAAGAGCAGAGGATATAACTTGTTAATAGTATACCAACTTCAATCCCTGATATCACAAAAGGGGAAAAGAACAACAAAAACTTAAAATTTTAAAAATTACACAGAAGAATACTTTTAAATTTATGAATTATATAATATTAATATAAAAATTCTATTTATCAGATGATGCTTTGAAATGGTGCAAGGACAAATGACCTAATTGCTCCATACATAATCAAACATTTATAAAGAGAAAGAAAATACAAACTGCAAAAGAAAAAAGGAAAAATACTCCAATAGTAATATTAAATTGAAGGTATCTATGTGTTCCATAATCATGAAAAACTAAACATATTTTGAGATTAGGTAATGTAAAATAAAGGCACATCATGTACACAAAATTCAGTAGTATTGATGATCATGTGCAATAAGGGCATTCTCATAAAAAGAAAATATATTTAAACTGCTTTTCTCCATGTGCAGAAACTTCATTTTTTTTTTTTTTTTTTTTTAGCAAACATACATGATACACCACCACCAAAGAGAGACTGAAATTGCACACATGGATAAATAAGAACATATTCATGTTCCTCCAGAGTTGAAACCTAGGATCATGATTAAAGAGGATGTACATTTAGAAAGAAAAAAATATTAAAATATGGAAAATAATGGTTCTAGAAACCAGAAACATTTTCTGTTATATCCAGTTTGACAAATACTTAAAAACAACATGTATATTTCATGAAGATGTCACATGAATGTTGTGTTTCATACGTAAGCATATTTAAACACATGCAGAACTTGAGAAAATATAAATACACAGAAGTATGTAAAAGATCCAATTGCACATCCTATGTATAGAGGGTAAAACTATCATTATGAGGATGACATTTTCTCCAAGCCATTCTATATTAATAGCCCAGCAAAATTAAAGAAGGAAACAAAGCAAAAAGATCTAAAATATTCCTGGAAGATTATTCATGCATATAATTGGCCAAGAATTCTGAAATGTAAAAGCAAAATTACCAGCTATCTTTACCTGACAGTAATATATGTTATAAAATTATAGTATTGTGGTAATATAAATATCAAGAATTCACAGTAGAGATAAATAAATAGGTAAATCCATATGTATGTAAAAATTTATATTGTTAAGTGCAATAAAAGGGTCTATGTAATTTCAATCATATCAAGAAATTTATTTAATGTTAATGAATGATATAAGAAAAACTAAAAGTAGGTATTAGAAGTAGAGACCCAAGACACTGGTTGGGATTATGTGCAGAATGTAAGTGAAACTGGAATTGTACCCCAGCACTGGCCAATAGAAAGCAGATATTAAGAGGGATGATTATAAAAATATAGCAGAATATGAACCTCCCGATTCTTGATTCACTCATGGATGCAACAAGTAAATATTTACTCCTGTTGTGAATCCCTCTTAAATTTACAAAAACAATCTACCATCAGATAAGTTGGAAAAGTTGGACTATACTATGATATTAGCATTCCTTAATGATCCTTATTACTGGGACTGGATGCTTAAATCCACTGTCACCCTGAGTAGAGGAAGAAAATTTGGATCATAAATATATCACATTTAACTCTAAATCATTAATAGTTTGAATTTTATTATAACTGGTACACTCAAAGAGACTAGATATGCATGAGTATCAAGATCAGAGAAAAAAGAGTGTTTTTCTATGAAAATGCAAGATCCATGGGCTTTATCCCATGGGTCCAGGGAAGAAGAGAAGTTACATTTCAAAAGTCCCACTTTTTCCTTAAAGACATTTGCCAGCATAATCTGTGAAATGTTTTTGCTAATAGTTGAGTTTCTATCTATCCAACATCAAAGAGTTAACAAGGAAAATACAGTCTACAACTGGCAGCCAAATTGGCAGTGAAGTACATCATAAGCCCTCTTCCTCAGTTCACCTTAGTAATAACTCCAGAGTTAACCAATTTTTTCTGTAAGGAATTTGTCCAAAAATCAACTTTTTCCTTTCAATGTACTACATCCTAATCATCCAGGATTTGGAACAATGACAAATATACATGTATACATCTCTCTAAATCACAAAATGTGTCTCCACTTGGTCATGCAAGAATTTCCATGTGCTGCAATCTCCACCAGGAGTGAAGAAAAATGGTTAAAAGTACAGACTCCTGTTTATTTCTAAAATAGATTAACATCATCTTCTTTTAATGAGTATAAGGCAACCTGAATTCTACATTTAGCATAAATTCAGTACACCATGCAACTATGAGAACTTCTGCAGCCTGAGTGCAGGTGTTAGAATGACTACTATCAAAAAATGGAAGAATAGCTAGGACTGCAATTATGTAGATATCGATAAAATAAACACTCACAAACTGTGCAAGAATATGATTTCAGTAGGACAAATTTTTAAAAAGCCATGAAAGTTGAAAGTTCTTTAAAAATGAACACAATAGGGGGATCCAAGATGGCAGACTAGAGGGAGGCTGCATTCCTTGTCACTCTGTATCTCCAGTTTCAAGCAGAGTATATCTGATTCTTGGTGAGGCAGTTTTTGCTCTTTATCGATCCCCTGCTCTTCAACCCATTTGTCTACTGTGATCGCCTGCAGTCTGCCAGCATATTGATGCCTGTTTTGAGTGCATATTGCTCACTGTCAGGTGCCTATCATCCGCCAATTGCCTGCCACTTCCCTGTCCATTGCCTGCCTTAAACCTATCCATTACACACCGCATGAGGTTCACCTCCTGTTCATCTGACAAAAGTCAGCAAACTGATCACAAAACACCAGTGGAGCACCAGCTGCCTGCTGTTGCCTGGAAGTTTACTGCTACAGTACCTGCAGGTTTGATTACACATGGCTGCACCATTTTGAGACAACAGTCAAGCCCCCTAGGACCCCTGGCCAGACTAACAAAGCCCAGTCTCCAGGAACTCTCGGCCCGACTGATTACTCCCTGCCTTGGGGGCCCTAATTCGACTGACTGCTCCCTGCCCCAGGACCCCATGACCGACTGACTATGCCCGATTACCAGGACCCCAGACTGACTGATTGCACCCCACCTCCAGGATCAGGCAACCACACCAAACACACCCAACATCCAGGACCCCTGCCTGACCACCACACCCCGCCTCAGAACCTCCAGCCAACCATGCCCAAACCCTGAGCTGCAGCTCCCCATTTGTCAACACATTTGGAAGCCAGAGCAGCTATCTCAGATAATCCTGGCAGCCAGACCTCCGATCTTTAGGTGGGACAAATTCCACCCTGAGATGCCAGCTGGAGACATGAAGCTCATTGTCAGGTACCTCTCATGCATCAGGCTACTGAAGACTGGGAGGTTTGAATAGTATATGACTGTTACAATGTAGATTTTCTTTTTTCTATGTATAGAAAAAATTTAAGTTTTTATTTTGTTACTTTTCTTGCTTTCTTTTCCATTTGTTTACTGTTTTCTTAGAGTCTCTTTCTCCCTTTTGGCATGCTAACTGTCGGGGTTTCGGCCGGACCCCTGGCCCTAGGTGTGGCAAGGCCAAGATGGCGCCTGGCAGGATGCCAGTGTGGTTGAGTGTAGCTAGCTTGTGCGCAAACAACTGATGTCGCTTGAGGAAGTTTCAGTGATTGGTTGAGGCCCCCTCATGGACACTGCATGCCTGTATATGCTGCCTGTATCTGTCCACGCTCTCCCCTCGTGCTCTGTATGATGATTGGTCGCTTGGGGGCATATATCGAGGTGTAGCTTCCCCCAAAAGAGGAAGAAGAAGCGAGAAACAAACCACGGCAGACGCGCGCAATAAAGAGCTGAAAAGAACCAGGTGTTGTGTCTCTCTGCGGGCAGGGAGCGCGACAGGTGGTGCCGAAACCCCGGGAGCTCAGTAACACGATAGGTAAGTAATCAACAGGTAAAGTATAAAGTTTGAAAGAGGCTGCGAACCTGATCTCTAGACACATAAAACGGCTGTGAGCCTGAGTGTAAAGGAAAACAGGAAAGAGACTGCGAGCCTGAGTTAACAGGAAAGAGGCTGCGAGCCTGAGCTAAAACAGAAGTATATGTAGTTCTTTGTCAATGTGTGATAAGCGATTGATGTGTGTTCTTGTCTTTTCTTTTGTTCTCCTTGTTTGGTTTGTGTGTGTAGTCTTCTTAAGTCTTAGTGCTAGTGGATTATTACATCATGGGAACGGAACTATCTAAGACTAGGATGCAACAGCCCCTCCGGGAACTGTTAAAGAGCAACGGCACTCCATTAAAGGCAAAGACAGCACGTACATTCTTAGATACAATAGAAAAGGTATCCCCTTGGTTTCTGGAGGAGGGGTTGTTAAACATACCTCAATGGGAACAGCTAGGAGAAGATCTGCGCGTAGCAGACAAACAGGTATCACTCCCTGTGGGGACTCTAGCCATCTGGTCTTTGATTAAATCTTGCTTACAAAGTAAAAAGCCAAGTTCACAAAAATCTTTAGAAGAGGGAAGTCAAGTTTTAGAAGAAATTAAAGAGGAACAGTCATGTACTTCAGGAAGGAGAAGTGAAATAGGAGGGGGAAGTGAAATGGGTTCTGACTCTGAAGGGGAACTCTCAGGAGAGGAACTGGAACAAAGGGTACAAAAATTAAAATTGGGGAAGGAGCGCCCTCTGGTGCCTGTTACACCCTCTGCACCCCCAATGGATCTCCCTCCTGTTACTGGGTCTAGTAGACATACAGGATGGTCTACAGTACAGGAAGATAGCGTTTATCCAGTGTTTGAGGACACACAGCAACAACGTTATCACCAACCTATAGATTTTAAAATGGTCAAACAGCTAAAGGAAGCTGTCAGTACTTATGGGCCTCAATCTGCCTTTACGGTGTCTCTGGTGGAAACCATGATGTCTCTAAATTTATTACCTCTAGATTGGACTAATTTAGCTAGAGCCACATTATCAGGAGGGCAGTACCTTATGTGGAAGACGTCTTGGCAGGAACTTTCAACAGATACTGCAAGGCGTAACGCAGCTGCAGGAAATCCACAGGTAGACAGAGATATGTTAATGGGAACGGGGCCTTATGAAGGGGTACAGGCTCAAGTTAATTATCATCCAGCGGTTTATGCTCAAATAGCAGTAGCCACAACTAAGGCTTGGAAAACATTACAAGGAACTGGAGACTTACAGGGACAGTTGTCTAAAGTTACTCAAGGAAACAATGAGCCGTATGCAGATTTTGTAGACAGGTTAATACAGACTGCTTCAAGAATTTTTGGGGACGCTGACTCTGCAATGCCTTTGGTAAAACAATTGGCTTATGAACAGGCTAATAAGTGGTGTAAAGAAGCAATTAGACCTTGGAAAAATAAAGATCTTACTACTTATCTGAGAGTATGTAAAGATATTAATGAATCTACAGGAAATAATGCGGCATTTGTTGCTGCTATAGACAGACAGACCCAGACACTTGCTAATATTGTTTCTCAGGGATTTGGAGGGAAATCTAAACCAGAACCAAGGAAATGTTTTAGCTGTGGACAAGCGGGTCATTTAAAAGCAACATGCCCACAAAAACCAGCTTCGCCTCATCAAGCCCCAGGCTTATGTCCTCGGTGCCAAAAAGGTCCACACTGGCTCAGTGAGTGTAAATCCGTTAGAGACAAACAGGGTAATATTCTGCCACCCAATACCAGGATGACAAAAAACGTGATGAGGGGCCCGCCCCGGGGCCCGCCACAAATATACGGGGTAATCCAACAAGTGCCCAGGCAGTGGTACCCCCCGACAGAGAAGGGGACACTGCCCAGGAGCGGAGGGCCACAACAGGAAGCGCAGGATTGGACATCTGTGCCACCTCCAGACTCGTACTAACACCTGATATGGGTGTACAAATGGTGGACACAGACTGGGATGGCAATATTCCTGCAGACTCAGTAGGGTTGCTCCTTGGCAGAAGTTCTTCTACTTTAAGAGGTCTTATAGTCCACCCAGGAGTAATTGACCCAGACTTTCAAGGACAAGTTAGGGCTATGATTTCTTCACCCAAAGGGATTACAGTCATTTCTCCAGGAGACAGAATAGCACAAATGTTAATTTTGCCTAGCCAACATTCTTTATGGCCTAGTAGGGAGACAACAAGAGGAGATAAAGGATTCGGGTCTACAGGTGGACCCTGGGCTAATTTTACTATGAACCTCCAAGATAGACCCATTATGCAACTAACAGTAGGGCATAAACCTTTTATAGGATTACTGGACACAGGAGCTGATAAAAGTATAATAAGTGAGGCAGTTTGGCCCAAAGGTTGGCCTGTAGTTACAGCTAATCAAAACTTACAAGGGTTGGGAGTGGCTCAATCGCCTAACCAGAGTGCTGCTTCACTGTCTTGGAGGGATAATGAGGGTCATTCAGGGGTGTTCCAACCATATATTTGTAAAATACCTATTTCTTTATGGGGAAGGGATGTCTTAACTCAGATGAATGCTAAGTTGACAACAAACATTAATTCTAAACCTGCAGCACGTATGATGAGAAAAATGAAGTATACAGAAGGTTTGGGATTAGGGAAGGAACAACAAGGACCTTCACAACCCATCCCCCTTCCTCCTCCAAAAAACGATTTCGAAGGGCTGGGTTTTATGTAGGGGCCACTGTTATTACACCTATTCCAATAGTTTGGAAGGATGATAAGCCGCAATGGATTCCACAGTGGCCCTTAACTATAGAAAAATTACAAGCGGCTCATAAATTAGTACAAGAACAAGTACAGGCAG
The DNA here is from genome assembly GCF_902686445.1 of Sciurus carolinensis. Lineage (NCBI taxonomy): Eukaryota > Metazoa > Chordata > Mammalia > Rodentia > Sciuridae > Sciurus > Sciurus carolinensis. Next base: position 6,017,025 of record NW_025920104.1, read on the forward strand.
GACATTTACAACTTTCTACTTCTCCCTGGAATACACCCATCTTTGTCATTAAAAAAAAAGGGTCTGGAAAATGGAGACTATTACATGATTTAAGGGCTATTAATGCACAGATGTTTCCTATGGGTCCTCTACAACGTGGATTGCCATTAGTCACAGCCTTACCTAAAAATTGGCCCACCATTATTTTAGATTTAAAAGATTGTTTTTTCTCAATTCCATTACATGCCAAGGATTGTTGGCGATTTGCTTTTACTTTACCTTCTCTCAATCATGCACAGCCTGATCAAAGATTTGAATGGACTGTATTGCCTCAAGGCATGGCTAATAGTCCTACGTTATGTCAAATTTATGTAGATAAAGCCTTAAAACCTACTAGGGAGACCTTCCCAGATTTATTGATTTATCATTACATGGATGATATTCTTCTTTGTCATGACAATAAACAGTTACTGGAAAAGGCTTTGCAATTCTTAATATCTACTCTACAGCAATATGGTTTAAACATCTCTCCAGAAAAGTTACAAATGGGAGAAACTCAAGAATATCTGGGCACTAAACTTACGGCTACTATGGTAAAGCCTCTAAAACTAACTATTAGAACTAGTGAACTTAAAACTTTAAATGACTTTCAAAAGCTTCTTGGAGATATAAATTGGATTAGGCCATATTTAAAAATTACCACAGGGGAATTAAAACCTTTATTTGATATACTTAAGGGAGATCCTGATCTTTGTTCCCTGAGGATCCTTACTCCAGAAGGACGAAGAGCTCTTACATTGGTGGAACAAAGATTACAGTCAGATCACACAGAAAAATGTGATCCATTCCAGCCTCTAATGTTAATCATTATTCCAGAACAACATAGTCCATATGGAATTATATGGCAAGGAGGACCTTTACAAAGTATTAATCTCCCAGCATCGCCTACAAAACAATTACAAACATTTCCTAAAGCAATAGCTCAATTAATATATAAAGGGTTAGAAGCCTGCGTTACTATATTTGGAAGCCATCCTGAGGTCATTATTATCCCCTATACTAAACTACAAATACAATGGTTGATTCAACATGATGATGATTGGGCTGTTTTGTATTGCTCAACCACAGCAACATTTGATAATCATTATCCTAAACATCCATGGATACAATTCTGTAAAAATACTCCAATTATATTTCCAAAAATTACCAAAACGCAGCCCTTACCTCATTGCCAAACCATATTCACTGATGGATCTAAAAATGGAGTGGGAGCAGTAATAATTGATGATAAAGTAGAAACTGTTATTCTCCCCCCTTCATCTGCCCAAGTAGTAGAACTTGCTGCAGTAGTTTTAGCTTTTAACATTATGATAGAGCAGCCTTTCAATCTATTATCTGACAGTCATTATATAGTACAATCAGTGCCCTGTTTAGAAACTGTTCCTTATATTCCTGATGGATCCGCAGTTGCTCCTTATTTTCGAACTTTGCGTGCATTAATCTTAGACCGCAAGTATCCCTTTTATATAGGACATATTAGAGCTCATTCTAATCTGCCGGGGCCACTCGCCAAAGCAAATGCTAAAGCTGACAAAACTACAAAAACTGTTTTTGCTTTTACAGTATTCAAACAAGCCCAGATGTTTCATTCACAGTTTCATGTCAATTCTACTACCCTTAGAAGAAAATTCAATATTTCTAAAGATGCTGCCAGACAAATTGTTAAAACATGTCAACATTGTGCTCCATTATTACCAGTTCAGTCTACTGGAGTAAATCCCAAGGGACTTTTACCTAATCATATTTGGCAAATGGATGTTACTCATTTTTCAGAGTTTGGAAAACTTAAATATGTTCATGTGTCAGTTGACACTGCCTCAGGAGTGATCATGGCCTCTGCTCACACAGGTGAAAAGGTTAAAGATGTCATACAACATTGTTTACAGGCCTTTGCAGCCTGGGGCATTCCTAAAATCATTAAAACTGACAATGGACCGGCTTACACATCCAAAAGTTTCTTACAATTTACACAAACTTTTAATATACAACTTATCACAGGAATTCCTTATAATCCTCAAGGACAAGGCATAGTGGAGCGCACTCATTTAACGTTAAAAAATTGCTTACAAAAACAAAAAGGGGGAATAGGTGCTGACTTTAGAGCACCTAAAGATAAACTAAATTTAGTACTTTTTATTTTAAATTTTTTAAATGTGGATAAGAATGGACATACGGCTGCAGAAAGACATGCTAATCCTGCAAGTACTCAAGTGTGGGTAAGATGGAAAGATATTCTCACAGGAACATGGAAAGGCCCAGATCCAGTTCTTCGGTGGGTCCGAGGGTCTGTTTGTGTTTTCCCGCAGGATCAGCAAACACCGATCTGGATACCTGAAAGGTTGACGAGACTGGTGCATCAAAACAACGATGAAGAACATCGTGCTGATAAACATCCTATTGATGATGACAATGACACCGGTGAAGACTCGAGACCTGTGGGCAATAGTTAAGGCTTGGCCATATCCTTTGCCGCTAACACCTCCTCTACCCTTCCACCTTTGTTTTCTACAGGACCTAGGACTGGATTGCCAACTGTCATCATGGATCCCAAGGAAGAACCTTATAATTTTTCTACCCTTTCTCTGCCAGGTACCCTTTGCTTTGATATCTCTACCAATAACAAATTTGTTAATGACACTTCTCTTAGGCCCTGCATTCAATTGCAGCGTGAAGTGCAAGGGTTGTTTTCAAGACAGCCTACCAAGGGGAATGGTTTCCAAGAAAGTATGACTATAACCCAGGGTGAAGTTACAGGGACAAGTAAGATTACTACTTCAGGGCAAGTTGTCTTTCTTAAAGGATTAATTCCAAAGCGACTGAAACTGCCATCCACTGGATTTCATACACCTCGTATTTTCCCGCCTTGTGACCCCAAAGTTTCTAGTCCTCCCACTTGGAAAGGTTGTCAACATGCTAAAGGAGCAGCTCCTATTCAACATGGATTTTATTTCACCCCAAACTTTACATACCAGCGATCTGTGAACAATTTTATCCAAAACCTCGTCTACTTTGGCTTTTGTCAAAGTATAAATCCTTTTGATAATTGGTTCCTATTTACCTCCCAAGCAGGATATACTAATCTCCAGCCTTTGTTTGCTCTACAAGGAGGTTCGTTTAAGGCCTGTTATTGGAATCTCACTTCAGATCATACTGGCACAGGCCCTTCCCAGGCCAGTAAGATAGCTTGTAACAATACTATAACATTGTATCCCACTCCTGTGTGTGTCTACCCTCCTTTTATGTTCCTATTGACTAATGTTTCTAATGGCACGACCCTCAGCTGCTCTGGAACTAACTGCTATCTTTCTCAGTGTTGGAACGCAACAAAATATTCCCGAGCTGTCATTATGCGTATCCCTACTTTCTTGCCCATGCCAGTCTCTGTTACAGATGATGAATTGCCAGTATTGCTTTCCAGAAATAAGAGAGATTTTGGAATCACCGCAGCAGTCATCACCGCCGTAGTTGCATCAGCGGCAGCCGCCACTGCCGCAGCTGTAGCCTTAACTACGTCTGTACAATCTGCAGCCACAATCAATAAGGTGGTTCAACAGACTGCTACTGCCTTATCTACTCAGCAGACAGTGGATCAACACTTAAAAGCAGGGATTCTTTTAGTAAACCAGTGAGTGGACTTGCTTCAAGAACAAATAGACATTTTACAGGAACTGTTAAACGTGGGATGTATTTATCGTCTGACGGGACTGTGCGTTACACCTGTAGCTTACCATAATTTCAGTTATGCAGCAAACTTGTCTAGAATCTTGTCTGCTCAGCTACAAACAAATTGGTCTTATACATTTGATAATCTTACTGCTATTCTTAGATCTCAAATTGTTAGCCTTAATGCTACTAGAGTTAATGTAGCCCCTATGTCCGTAGTGCTAAGTTGGTTATCCTCCTCTTTCAGCTTTGTAAAACAATGGGCAGGTATGGGAGCCTTTTGTATGTTCATGGTTGTTGCTGTTGTCTTCCTCACACGCTTTATCATGCGCATGCGCCGAGATCAAGCTAGAGATCGTATCATTTTCCATCAGGCCATGGCTGCCCTAGAGGCCGGCAGTTCCCCACAAGTATGGCTCACGATGCTGGATCGCTAGCCAGACGGGTAAGGAAGGAGGTGACCCCCGTACCAACCTAAGACAGGAGCTGTAGCATGCTCTGCAGTTATCCGATGACAGGTAAGGACGGTGGTTGACCACTCCGCCTAAGACAGGCACGGTCCCGAGCTTTCCTTTTCTTTTTAAAAGAGAAAAGGGGGAACTGTCGGGGTTTCGGCCGGACCCCTGGCCCTAGGTGTGGCAAGGCCAAGATGGCGCCTGGCAGGATGCCAGTGTGGTTGAGTGTAGCTAGCTTGTGCGCAAACAACTGATGTCGCTTGAGGAAGTTTCAGTGATTGGTTGAGGCCCCCTCATGGACACTGCATGCCTGTATATGCTGCCTGTATCTGTCCACGCTCTCCCCTCGTGCTCTGTATGATGATTGGTCGCTTGGGGGCATATATCGAGGTGTAGCTTCCCCCAAAAGAGGAAGAAGAAGCGAGAAACAAACCACGGCAGACGCGCGCAATAAAGAGCTGAAAAGAACCAGGTGTTGTGTCTCTCTGCGGGCAGGGAGCGCGACAGCTAACATCCAATTTCTTTTGATTATACTCTCACCCTTTCTATTATCTAGAAGTTCTATATATTCTTTTCTTATCCCATTAAGAGCTACACACTACATCCCTCTACATCCTCTTTTTCCTCCATTAGAAACTGCAGACCTTATTGCAAATCAGTTTGCTATACTGAAGATAATAGTTGAACTCATTCTCTTTATTTTGACAATATTGTTAATGACATCATAGGGGTTATTTGGTCTAGGACTGCATACTGTGTGAATTGAGCACTGCTAACATTGATCTCCCCTTAAAGAAAAGGCTTTGGAAACCCATAGAGCCACTGTAAACCTATAGGGGGAAATCTGCAATACCCCAGATCTGTACTGCTAGAGGGAAAGAATCATGAACAACATAAAAAAAACAAGAGAAGAACATGATCCAAACAAATCTACATTCTATATTAATAGAATCCATTGACAGTATGGTAGAAGAAATTTCAGACAAGAACTTCAGATTATACATGATTAAGATGATTCATGCAGCAAAGATGAGATAAGATAGCAAATGCAAGCAATGAATGATAATACCAATAAACAGTTGAAACAGCAACTGCAGCAAGCAAAAGATCATTTCAACAAAGAGATAAGAGATTCTCAAAAAAAAAGGGAAATCCTTGAAGTGAAGGAAAAAATAAACCAAATAAAAAACTCAATGGAATGTATCACCAAAAGACTAGACCACTTGGAAGACAGAAACTCAGACTGTAATGACAAAATATTTAATCTTGAAAATAAAGTTGAACAAACAGAGAAGATGGTAAGAAATCATGAACAGAATCTCCAAGAACTATGGGACATCATGAAAAGACCAAATTTAAGAATAATTGGGATTGAGGAAGGCACAGAGATATAAACCAAAGGAATGAGCAACCTATTCAATGAAATAATAACAGAAAATTCCCCAAACCTAAAGAATAAAATGAAAAATAAAATACAATAGGTTACAGAACACTAAATGCACAAAATCACAACAGACCCACACCAAGGCACATTATAATGAAAATGCCTTACATTCAAAATAAAGATAGGATTTTGAAGGCCGCGAGAGAAAAGCATCAGATGACATATAGGGGGAGACCAATATGGATAGCAGTCAACTTCTCAACCCAGAATCTAAAAGCTAGAAGGACCTAGAGCAACATATTTGAAGCTCTGAAAGAATATGGTTGCCAACCAAGAATCCTATACCCAGCAAAACTAACCTTCAGATTTGAAGATGAAATAAAATCCTTCCATGATAAACAAAAGTTAAAAGAATTTACAAATAGAACAACTGCACTACAGAATGTTCTCAACAAAATATTCCATGAGGAGGAAATGAAAAACAACAATGTAGGTCAGCGAAGTGAGGAACTACCTTAGAGAAAAACCACTCAAAGGAGAATCCAAGCCAACTTTAAAACCAAAAGTAATCCAAATGACTGGGAATACAAATCATATCTCAATAATAACCCTGAGCGTTAATGACCTAAACTCATCAATCAAAAGACATAGACTGGCAGAATGGATTAAAAAGAAAAACCCTAAAAGAGACTCATCTCATAGAAAAAGACATCCACAGACGAAAGGTGAAAGGATGGGAAAAATCTATCACACTCATGTACTCAGTAAAAAAGCAGGGGTTTCCATCTCATATCAGATAAAGTGGACTTCAATCCAAAGTTAGTCAGAAGGGATAAAGAAGGACATTTCATACTTCTTAAGGGAACCATAAATCAGGAAGAAATAACGATAGTAAATATGCCCCAAAAAGCGAAGTATCCCTGTACATCAAACAAATCCTTCTCAATTTCAGGAATCAAATACCCACAACACAATAATTCTGGGTGATTTTAACACACACTGTCACCACTAGATAGATCTTTCAAACTAAAACCAAACAAAGAAACAATACAACTCAATAACACAATCAATAACCTAGGCTTAATAGACATATATAGAATATTCCATCCATCAACGAGCAAATTCACTTTCTTCTCAGCAGCACATGGAACCTCCTCAAAAATAGACCATATTTTATGCCACAAAGCAGCCCTTAGGAAATGCAAAAAAATAGAGATGCTGCCTTGTATTCTATCATATCATAATGGACTGAGAGTAGAAATCAATGACAAAAAAAAAAAAAGAAATTACTCCAACACCTGGAGACTAAATAATATGCTATTGAATGAAACATGGATAACAGAAAACATAAGGGTGGAGATAAAAAAAATTATTAGAAGTCAATGAGAATGATGATACAACATATCAAAATTTCTGGACACTATGAAAGCGGTCTAAGAGGAAAATTCATTGCTTGGAGTGCATTCAAGAAAAGAATGAAGAGCCAACAACTAAATGACCTAACATTACAAATCAAAGTCCTAGAAAAACAAGAACAGAATAACAGCAAAAGTAGTAGAAGACAGTAAATTATTAAAATCAGAGCTGAAATCAATGAAATTGAAACAAAGGAGCAATTGAAAAAATTGACAAAATGAAAAGTTGGTTCTTTGAAAAAGTAAACACAATAGACAAACCCTTAGCCACACTAACAAAGAGAAAGAGAGAGAATTCTCAAATTACTAGAATTTGTGATAAAAAAGGAAATATCATGACAAACATCACTGAGATACAGAACATAATGAGAAGCTACTTTGAAAATCTGTATTCCAAAAATTACAAATTACCGATCACAATGACAAATTTCTAGAGACATATGCTCCTCCCAAACTGAACCAGGAGGACATACACAATTTAAACAGATCAATATCAAGCAATGAAATAGAAGAAGCCATTAAAAACCTACCATCAAAGAAAAGCCCTGGACCAGACGGATTCTCAGCAGAGTTTTACAAGACCTTCAAAGAAGAATTTATTCCAATCATTCTCAAAGTATTCCAGGAAATAGAAAAGGAGGGTACCCTACCAAACTCATTCTATGAAGCTAATATCACCCTCATACCAAATGAGGCAAAGACACATCAAGGAAAGAAAATTTTAGACCAATATTCTTGATGAATATACATGCAAAGATTCTTAAAAAATACTGGCAACTGTATCCAAAAACATATTAAGAAAATTGTGTACCACAATCAAGTGGGGTTCATCCCTGGAATGCAAGGATGGTTTAACATCTGTAAATCAATAAACATAATCCATCATGTCAAAAGACTTAAGGATAAGAATCATGTGGATATTTCAATTGATGCAGAAAAAACGTTCAATGAAATACAACACCCGTTCATGCTCAAAACACAAGAATAAATAGGGATAGTAGGTACATACCTGAACAATGTAAAGGGTATTTATGCTAAGTGCACAGCCAATATCATTTTTAAAGGAGAAAAATTTAAAGCATGCCCTTTAAAAATGGGAACAAGACAGGAATGTCCTGTTTTACCACTTCTAATCAACATCATTCTTGAAATACTAGTCGGAGCAATTAGACAGACTATAGAAATTAAAAGGGATATAAATAGGAAAAGAACTTAAGCTGTCACTATTTGTTGATGACATCATTCTATATTTAGAGGATCCAAAAATTTCCTCCAGAAAACTTCTAGACCTCATCAATGAATTCAGCAAAATAGCAGGCTATAAAATCAACATGCATAAATCTAAAGCATTTTTATACACAAGGGATGAAATATCTGAAAGGGAAATGAGGAAAACAACTCAATTTGCAAAAGCCTCAAAAAAATTACTTTGGAATCAGTCTAACAAAAGAGGTAAATATCTCTAAAATGAAAACTACAAAACACTGAAGAAAGAAATTGAGGAAGACCTTAGCAGATGGAAAGATCTCCCATGTTATTGGATAGGCAGAATTAATATTGTCAAAACGGCCATATTACCAAAAGTGCTATACAGTCTCAATGCAATTCCAATTAAAATTCCAATGATGCACCTTAGAGAAAGAGAACAAACAATCATGAAATTCATCTGGAAGAGTACGAAACCCAGAATAGCTAAAGCAATTCTTAGCAGGGAAAGTGAAGCCGGAGCTATCAAAATACAAGAACTTCAACTATATTACAAAGCCCTAGTAACAAAAATGACATGGTATTGGTACCAAAATAGACAGGTAGATCAATGGTAGAGAATATAGGACATGGACACAAACCCAAATAAATACAATTTTCTCATACTTGAAAAAGGGGCCAAAAATATGCAATGGAGAAAAGATAGCCTCTTCAACAAATGGTGCTGGGAAAACTGGAAATACATATGCAACAGAATGAAGCTAAACTCCTATCTCTCACCCTGCACAAAATCAACTCAAAATGAATGAAGGACCTTGGAATCAGACCAGAGACCTTGCATCTTATAGAAGAAAACGTAGATCTAAATCTTCAACATGTTGGCTTAGGATCAGACTTCCTTAACAGTACTCATATGAAAAAATTAAAAGCAAAAATCAATAACTGGGATAGATTCAAACTAAAAAGCTTTCTCTCAGCAAAGAAAACTATCAGCAATGTGAAGAGAGAACCTACAGAGTGGGATAATATCTTTGGCACTCATACTTCAGAGAGAGCACTAATTTCCAGAATACATAAAGAACTCAAAAAACTCTACACCATGAATACAAATAATCCAATCAACAAATGGGCTAAGGTAATGAACAGACACTTCATAGAAGAAGATCTACAAGTAATCAACAGATATATGAAAAAATGTTCAACATCTCTAGTAATAAGAGAAATGCAAATCAAAACTACCCTTATATTCCATCTTACCCCATTTAGAATGGCGATCATCAAGAATACAACAACAAAAGTTGTTGGCAAGGATGTGGGGAAAAAGGTACACTCATTCACTGCTGGTGGGGTTGCAAATTAGTGCAGCCACTCTGGAAAGCAGTGTGGAGATTCCTCAGAAAGCTTGGAATGGAACCACCATTTGACCTAGCTATCCCACTCCTTGGCCTATACCCAAAGGACTTAAAATCAGCATACTACAGAGATACAGCCACATGAGTGTTCATAGCTGCTCAATTCACAGTAGCCAGATTGTGTAATCAACCTAATTGTCCTTCAATTGATGAATGGATAAAGAAACTTGATATAGATATAGATATACATATACATATATATATAGATATAGATATATATATACGATGGAATATTACTCAGTCATAAAGAAAAATAAAATTATGACATTTGCAGGAAAATGGATGAAATTGAAGAATATCATGCTAAATGAGATAAGCCAATCTCAAAAAACCAAAAGACGAATGATATCGCTGATAAGTCGATGATGATACATAATGAGGGGTGGAAGGGGGGCAAGAATGGAGGAAGGAGGAACTGTATAGAGGGAAAATAGTGGTGGGAGGGATTGGGAGGAAGGAAAAAACAGAATGAATTAAACTCTATTACCCTATGTAAATGTATGATTACAGAAATGGTATGCCTCTACTTCATGTACAAACAGAAGCAACATGTATCACATTTGCTTCCAATAACAATAAATTTTAAAAAAAGTTAACACAATAATGATAATAATTCTGTGTGTATTCCCAAAGTATTTGAAGTCAGTATGTTAAATATATGGTTGCATTATTGTCTTCATTATTGCATTATTTAAAGTAGTCAAGGTCAGGGAACAACTGAAGTGACCTTTGGATGAAGGGCAAACCAGGAGATTTCTCCCAGCTTTGAGGATACTCAGCTTCTTCCCTGAAAAACTAGAATCCCTAAATGTAGTCTGCTCTCTTACAAGATAAGATCCAGGAGACATCACGTGTGTCAGCTGTGGGATTCTCGTATCAGACAGTTCTGAAACACAGTACCAGGAAAATACCAGAGGGGCAAAGGAGAACCTTCTGACATAAATTCCACCAGGGGGCTTCTCAACACAGAGACATGTGACAAGGTGTCTGGCCTTGGAGAGACAAAAGAAGTACAAGCACATATTTTTGCAAAGGTCAAGTGATTTGTCTCTAATATCTATCATATGAAGTACTCATAAATAACGACAACAATGAAAATCTTTGTTTTTGACTTTTTCTGTGGTACTGGGAATTTGTCACATGGGAGTGTTAAATCTGAGTTGCACACCCAGTACGAGGTTTAATATTTTGAGACAGGTCTTTCTTAGTTCAACTTTAATTCCTGATGTTGACCTTGTAATTGTAATCTTAATGCCTTAGCCAACAGAGTCAATGGGATTATAGGCATGAGTCATTGCACCCAGCCATAAAACAAATTATTTAAAAAGTTCTGTCCAGTACTTGGTAAAAAAAAAAAAATTAAAATACTGGGCTCATTTGAAATATAATAGGGGAAAATTATTGATAATACTGATCAGAGGAGAAGTTGTCATTGGGAATATGGACAGGGAGGTGGAATTTTTGCATTTGTTGACATGTATATAAAGGCATAAACTGGGAAACATGGTTCTGGATTTTACATTTTGATTCCCATACATTTAGAAAATTCAGGCACATTCAGTCAAGGTGGTACACACTGGTAATCCTAGCAATTCATGAGACTGGGCACAAGTTCAAGGCCAGACTCGGCATCTGTTTCAAATAAAAAATAAAAATTACCGGGGATGTAGCTTAGTGGTAAAGGACCTCTGGGTTTAAAGCACAGTAGCACCATCCCATGAAAAAAAACAAGTTCAGAAAATGAATATCTGAGACACCTGCAGACTACAGAACACAGCCCTCCTCATGCCAGAAAACAATACATGGAGTTGTGATTCTGATGGTCATCCCTCTCCAAAATCCACCACACAATCTGGGAATGTGCTGGAATGCTGGCATATATGTGCTTAGATAGGACTTCAGGAAGTGGTTGAAGATATTCTTCAGAAACAGGACAGAACTTCTGGAGTCTACTACTGACATATGCCCATCTTGATGGACCAGTGAGGATTCAGGATTAAAGATCAACACCGTATTTTGCAATTTGACCCTAGACATAATTTCCAGTCCATGATTTTTTTCTTCCTATGATGAAAGAACCTAAATAAGCAAGTGAGCTTGAAATCAAGATAAATTTTCTTGCCAGGCATGACAGCACACACATATAATCCCAGCAGCTTGTAAGGTTGAGATAGGCAGATTGCAATTTCAAAGCCAGTCTCAGCAACTTAGCAAAAACCTGTCACTAAATAAAATATAAAACAAAAGTGCTGGGGATGTAACTCAGTGGTTAAGTGACCCTGGGTTAAATCCAGAGTAGAAAAAATTGTTGCTTATAATTTAAAGTCCAAATGCCTCTACTACACCACATGACTCATACAATATTTCTTATTATTTTAGAATTTGGTTTGTGGCACTTATTCAAAAAAGTAGTTTCTGTGTGTGTGTGTGTATGTGTGTGTGTGTGCATATATCTAATTTTTTATGCATTTTTCTTTTTTTTTCTGGTATGTGGAATGGAATGGACAATGGCCAGCACTTGGAGGGAGAAAACCTAACTCTGGAAGCTTTCTTCTTAAAGCTCCCTGCTTTCACTCAGAGCAGTGTCTCTCCTGGCTTTTGTACATGAGAAGAAATACAGGTAAGGAATGGTGTTTGTCACTTAAAAAAAAAGCTGGTAAGAGACTAGCCTAAACCTATATATTTATATTTATATTTATATTTATATATATATATAATATGCACATATATTGCATTAAAACAAAATCTTTTTATATACATGATTATTTATGAGTTGACTTTTCTCAGACCTAGAGAAATCCTGGTTCTGTTTCTAACAAGGAATGACACCAGCCAAAAGCAATGTCAACCGTCCTTTACAAAACAGCAAAAAACACAGGTTTCTATGTCATTTTCTAAACGTAGTTTAATGTGGGTGATAGAAGCAAGGAGCAACAAACACTTTAATTGTGGAGACACAGTAAAAGCATTCAAGGAAACAATTGTTTATACCACCTTGAAGGACTAGAGAATAGGAAATTGGAATTTAGACAGGAAGATTCAAAGTTTTATGTTGGCAATGTGGATGACATTGGTGCCTACAGTGAAAAAGTTTTTGAAAAAAAATTCATGTGAGTTGCAGATAAACAATCAGTATCTGCACAGCATTTTCCAGGTGGTTTGTCAGGTGTGGCCAGAGCACATACATGTGTTACTAGCCTCCAAGACAAGCATGATCCATCTGTGTCCTCTAAAATTATTCCCATTTTAGAGATGAGAAAACACATGCTTCTGGATATCAAATGGCAACTCATCTGCACAGAGAGAACCACCCAGAAACAGAACTATACAAAATCCCTTCAAAACTCCTCAAAGGTTGATTTGCTCCAGATGTAGAAGTTATGTCTGAAGAAATATTATTTTATCTCCATTTTGAATAGAGTACCTAGAAAGACAGTCCAGGAGCAGAAGAAATGTTTTCTTTTTCCCACTTTCATGTTAAGTAACTCTTCAAAAGCTGAGCTACCAATCTAGATTCCTTATGAGGTAATTACTTGGAGATTACAGGGTACAAAAAGACACAACACAGACCCATTGTCTGAGTATTACTCAGAAAAGAAATAAATCTAAAAAGTTTATTAGAAATTTTGAAGAAAAAATATGTAAAATTTCTAAAAATATATGCCTTTCACCGTTATCTCTTTAGCAAATCATTCAGAAAAAAATAAACTATGATGCATACTTCTAGAATTTGCCAAATCTTATTCTATATATTTCATAATAAAGTTCAAACTCCAAATAGGAGAATGAATGATTCACTGTCAATAACGTTTTCAAAAAATATTCAAGGAAGAGTAGTAGATGTTTTTATGAATGTGTCATTCATAAAAACTTAACCAATGGTTTTAAGTATATTCATTTCCCTGCAGCAATAGGGAAGTGAAGATTTTCTTACTTATATTTCCTTTTAGAATTCCCAAAGATAAGATTTAGAATTTCATTTGAAATAACCTCCAAATACAATACATGTGATACATACAAAACAAAAATAAGGGGAATAAAAATGTAAATATTCTATTTTATTAATTAAAAACAAAATCTTTTTTTCTTGAAACCCATATCTATCTGCCTTTTTGGAAACATTTTCTTACCTTAGAGGCAAGAAACCACAAAAGAAAAGCAGGCAAATGTCTTGAACTGCCAATTAATACAAGGGATATCTATAGCTAAGATTTCAATAATCATAAAAAATTCAAAATATAAAGAAATATTAAAAACATTTAGAGAAATATAAAATTTCATCATAGATACAACTAAATAAAATTGGTGATGTTATAAAACAACTGAATATTCAAAAACTCAGAGTTTAATATTATTTGTGGAAATTTTTGCTATTGAAGATATATGATGTTCACTGTCACAGAGACTAACAGAAATTACAGCATTTGGGACCACAATAACATGTAAGAACAAAATATTACTCATCCAAACACCAACCCTGCAATCTCAGGGGCATGGTTAAAGAGAATATACATCTTGGAAGAAATAAATAATAATCTGTGGGAAAAATTGTTACTAGGAGCCAGTCACATTTTTAAGTTACAATACATCCAGTTTAAGAAATAGCATAAAACACCATATTTAAGTTTTATATATGTACAAAATGCATGTGATATTTCACATGTATACATGTTTTGAAAAAATATGCACAACTTCTGAGGAAATAAATATCCTCAGAAGTGCACATAAAAAACTCACACATCCCATGAGTAGATGATAAAACTAATCATTACAAAGAAAGCAATTTTCCCCAAAATTAATATACAATGTATCCCTATAAAATTGTTGTGTACCTATATGAATACATCATAGTAATTTATACATTTATGTGTATCTATAAAGCAGTAATTTATAAAACTGTAAATAAACAGAAGAGAGGAGGAAGGTAGAAGGAGAGGGAAAGAGGAACTACTGGGTACTGAAGTGGAGCAAATTATATCCTTCGCTTATATGATTATGTCAAAATGAAGTCAAATATTATGTATAACTGCAATGCAATAATAAAAAAACAACATGCTGTACTTTTAATGAAATAAGAAACAAAATTATAAAATTCCAAAATTCATCCACAAAATTTTATATAATTTAGCCAAGAAATTTTTCAATTTTAAGAACAAAAGGAGTACTTATCATTACCTGACAGTCATGTATATTACAAAACTATACTATTTCAATTATCATCAAGAAATCACAATATAAACTAAATCCATATGTGAATGCATATGTATGTAAAAATTATACACTTAATTGCAATAGAAAAAAATCTAAATAAATCAAACCATAATAAGGTCAATGTCACCAACTAACCCAGACCCTGTCTCAAAATAAAAAATAAAAAGCACTAAGAATATCTCAGTAGTAAAGTATCCCAAGATTCAACTTCCAGCAAAACAATAAAAGAGCAGGAAAGGAAAAAGAAAGAGAAAATAAAAAATTAGCTAGCTCAGGAGGAAGTGAGGTACCTATAGACCCCAGTTCCTCGTCTGCTTGAAAATGATATGTGGAGATTTGATCAAGACAATGGGCCCACATGTCAATCACCAGCATCTGGGTAATTGCTGGACCACAGGCACACACTTGCCAAACAGTAGTAGAGGTATGGGTTGAGGATTCCCTGAAAGGATAAGGAAGCGAGAGAGGGTCTCTGCAACTGATGTGCTTCCCACCTGAATGGCCAGCAGGACTGAGGGTACACTGCCCAACAAGAGGGTTCAGTCCTGAAGACTCCAGAGACTGCAGAGAATACTGGTCTGCCAACTCCTTTTACTGCACAGTTAGTCATGCCATTCCAACAGCCTCCCTCCCCAGGCTCATGATGCCACTGCCCACTCACCATTTCCTGGTGCTCAGGAGTCAGTCCTTATCCCTAGGGATCTTCAGCCCCTGCACAGCAGAGCAACCAGGGATTCCAAAGCAGGAGAGTGAAACTTAAGTTAAATGGCTGATATGGCGGTCTCAGGGGAAACAGGGAAGATGGTGGAAGCCCACCCCCAACTCCCTGACAGCAAACAGTATTGGACAGTTCTAAGTCTTCCTGATTGGATGAAGCCTCAGAACTGCCCCTCGAGTCAAGGAGTGTTCTCTTTGAGTGACAGAAAATAATATCCAATCCAGGCATGAATAAGATCAGAATGACAGGTACTTAGTTGCAGTTTTTTCTTTTTCTTTTGAGGTTTGGGAATTGCTCCCAAAGCCTCAGTCTGCTGCTATTGTAAGGCAATATTTTCTTCTAGAGGTAGGATCTAGTTCAACCAGCAGAACACTTCCAATTTAACATAATGCACATGGTCATTTCAGTTTATGGATTTTATATGCAAGTATTTTATTCATGAATGAAAATAATATGACAATTATTATGAAATGTTATTTAGCTTTTCTGCTCTCTCTTCTGGTTAGGAGACAGACTAAAATTTTAATGGGAATGACCTCTAAAAGCAACATTAATCTACTGAAAACAACACCTAAGGCACAAATGTAACTTAAATATTTCTAGTATTCACATTGATAGCATAAAAATAGTTGAAATTAATATTAATAAAATAATAGCCTTTCCAGAATATTACCTTTATGTGACTTATAAAATACTACAAATGAAGTACATGTGTTTTTGAACTACACCATCAAGTTTGATATTCTCCATCATACCTTATTTCACAGTAGTCACATTCAAGATTTGAGGGTTATGGGTGCCTTAATGTCAGGAATTTAAAGGACCTGATCTTTCTGTTTATATGCTAGTGTTGAGAGATACAGTTCTTCAATAATATTTCTCCTCTCCTCAGGCACAAAATTAGAAGAAACAATACCCTGAATGAGAGGAGGGTGATCAAACAAGGAAAAGTTCAAAAGTAAATCATTCTTTCTCATTTCATAATGACACAAGTTTCTCACATTGCAGATATCATACAGTAGAAAAAACAACTTGGGTTTCTTAGTGGTTAGGGATACAGCCTGCATTCTTCCATGGCCTGACTCTGTTGTTTACATACATGAAATTCAAACTTATTTGGCAATTTGGGGTTAGACATAATGGCCAAGCTATAATATCTGTTTACTTCTGTGTACCTACTCCCACAGTTAATAAGTAGGTGGGCTGGGACTCAGGATGAGCAGTGTCTGATTCCAAAGGCAAATCAGCTTCACTAGATCACAAGACTCTTGAAATATTTCTTATTTTCATCAGACTTGGAAAGTGACAATTATTCAAAACAGCAGGATTTGTGATATATGTACATGAAATCCAGTCCTGCGTATTACATAGCATAATACAAACAGAACATTCTCATATACATGTATCATCTTGGGACTCCCATTCCAGAACCCAGAGAATCTGATTCAGTTTACATCAAGGGCAAATATCAGCTAGAATTTATCTAAACACCTGCTTACATATCAAAATATACATTGATGTCAAATATGTAGGAAGTTATATCAGGGTTTAATTATAGAACACACAAACTTAGAGGAATGTAAAGGACCAACAAGCCCTATGTTTTCTAACCAAAGTGGGACATGGGCTATAGAGTCATGCAGCAGAAATTTTTTATTGAGGGCATAGAACAAAAGGATGTCAAGGAGAAATATATAATTATTGGCAGTCCCATGAAACATCAGATAATTGGAATCTGGATTTCCAAAAGAAAGCATTAAAATATTGTATTTAGTCATGTGAATGATATGAGTGCCCATGATGAAAAGATAATATACTTCTGAATTAAAATGATATGTCAGAAAATGGCTAAGCACTATGCAACCTTGGACCATGGACAAGAGACTAACAAGAAAAATAGTTTTAAATGTCAAAACACAGAGAAACCAGGCTGAGAGAAGCTGCTACAATCAGAGATTTCTTGTGCTAATGAAACTTCAGTAGCTCATCTGTAAAGCAAAATGCCTGTAGACAGTAAATTTTTGCATGTGCATATCCCTTAACTCAGCATTCACTTTCCTGGGAGTCTGTTTTCAACAACCAACTAGTTTACATTACCAGCTGAATTTTATCCTCGCCCCAAATCTCATATGTTGATATTCCAAATACCTGATGACTCCATTGAATTATATGGTCCCTAAATACATGATTAATGGTATTCCAGTTAGTTGGTGTAAAGTCTAATCTTCTTATAAATAACATCAATGAGGAAACAAAAGGATTGGAAAAAATGGCATGTAAAGAGTCATAAGATGGCAATATACATGCAAAAGAGTGGGTCTAGAAGGAAAAGATTCCAGGAAACACCATGATATAGAGACCCTGGAATCAGCACAAATAAATTTCTGTTTAATCCCATTCGTTGCATTTTCATGACTGCCAAATGATATTGATGGAGCTCACTAGGTCACATATACATTGTCCCTGCAGCATAGGTGAATGAAGGTACAAATGAATCACACCACATCCACCAGCATCGAAAGGCTGAGTACTTCAAGGAATGAAATCTATTCCTGGAATAAAAGACTTTGGGGACACACTTCTTACATGATGGGGCTATAGAGATTTACTTTGTGGCATGGTACAATCATGAAAAACCAATGGACTCCTTCTACCTCATTTGTTTGTGTAAATTTTCTTCTCTTTGTGTGAAACACTTTCTTGGGAAAGGTTAGGTTTTAAGTCTTCTAAAATAACTAGATGTACAGTAGAGATGGCAGGTACATGGTTTTCCAGGGCAGGTAGCTAAAACAAAAGAGTAGTGACAGAAAATAAACATTGGGTGCCCAGTAAACATTGAAAATAATGGAGAAATAAGTTCTCTTCTTTCTATATTTATGTAGATTTACACCTATTGATTTTCCCGAGAGAGTATACAGTCTATATTTCTTTGGGAATGGGAATGTAGGTCATTTGAGTGGTAAATTCCTGGAAAAGGTTTAGGGGAATCCTCATACTTGGGTATTTGTCATGGACCTCTCCTGACAAGTTCTGATTCCTGCCTATTTAGACCATTCTCCTGATGTCTCATGTAACCATAGACCAAAGATATCAGTATTGATTTTTGGTCCACTTGCTCTTTCCTCAAGGAGACAGAAATAAGAAGTAACTCCATGAATATCTACATGGAACTCTATGAAGAGATTGTCTTACATGTAGGAAAATAATAAACTCTGACCATCCTGGCTGATTCCACAGGGGACAATCCCCAATAAATATTTTTATATCCAGATTAGTTATTTATAAATACATGGATAAGCCTCTATATTTGGGTGACACTGTTTTATAAAATAAAGTCTTTGGTTAAATATTTGAGTAGAAAGAAAATACTCTCCAGTACTTAAATATCCACCCTACCAGCCATGTTCAGTGACAGAAACATGAAAGTTCTGTCACAGATTCTACATGGAATATCCTGCTCCTATCATTGCAGATCCCCTGACATTCATGCACATTACACACAAACATAGAAGGTGAATGTAAAAGGATTTCTCAGATATGATCTCATATGAGGACTTGCTTGGATTGGTCTTCTCTGGGCTGCTGTCTTTTACCAGTGGTTGCCTCCTGATAAGTGGTCATATGGTTCTGCTGAGGGCTGAGTCAGTATCTAAAAATATTCCCAACTCTGGACAATTTTGTGCCTAGAACATTGGAAACTTTGAATGTGTCAAGAAAATGTCTTGCTGTCTTGAAAATCTTTCTTAACATGAGCTAAACAAGTAAATGTCTCCAGAATGTGGGTGCCAGATTTCTACCTTCTGTTGGGTTATAGTGCTAATAAACCATCATTTCTTCAATGTTTAATTACCTGGGTCTCTTTCCATATAAAACCTCTCAAAATTTCCTTTGGAGTGCTGATTTGTCATCTCCTTAACAATCCAAAATTATACAAATAGGGATGGACTTTCAGCCCCTTGGGAATTTGTCAGTGCACTATTGCCCACTTCTGTGGAGGCTTATAGCAAGTCTGGCAGGTGCCCTGGAGATTTGAAATTGGATGCAACATTAGAACTTTTATTTCATCCAAGTGAGTTTAATCTATATCTTGAGCCTGCATCCAGGCTGGAGTCAGAAAATCACAATAATTCCAGAATATACTTGTTAGTGAATTCAAAATGGTGTAAAAGCAAGCTGTAATTCTGGGCTCACTAGCTCACTGGTGAGAAATATTTCCAGTGGTCACATGATTGCAGCCTTGCACAAACCCCATGTCAACCTTGTTGCCCATGCAAATGCCAGGTCAGTCACCTGGTATCAGTCAGTGGTCACTCACCTGCCTTTAAAAAACCCACAAAGGCACTGCCCACATATGCATCCTTAATTCAAAATTCAGCACCATTCTTTAAGCATGGCACATCCCCTGAGTCAGGGCAACTAGAAATATCTCTATGAGCTTCCTAGCATGTGTTTCCAATGACAGCTCTGTAGGACATCCAGGGCAGAGTTGGGTGTCCCACAGGCTCTGAGTGGGAACAGGGACTGTAAGCAGATAATTCCTTTCTATCTTTCTACATACTGACCCACAAACTCAATATGCCACTACAGTTGTATATGCTTCAGATAATGTGCTCAAGATATACAGTAACAGATAGCACAATAGTAATTTCATCATACATGCAATTTACTTTTTTTTATATTTGAGAATTACTTGAGTTAATATCATCCATATTTTTAAACCATTATTCTAAAATCTGCATAAAAACCTGTAGAACAGTTTTACCATGGTTGACCCAGTATTATTATTTCTTTATAATATTTGTTTTTCTCCTAGTTTTTAGCAATCTTAAATATAATCTGTAAAATATAAAGTTGTTACCCAAAAGAATAAACCAAACAGTGAGAGTAGAGAAATAATTTTTGGTTGGAGGAGGATTTCTCCTCTCTCTCATGATTATTCCACAAGGACCACTTTCCTTGGCACAAATTCTGCCCTTGAATTATTTGGACTTCTGTCTCGTTAGCCTCCTTGTGTGACTCATTCCTACTCACCTCTCTTTTTGTTGTGGTTTTGCTGAATTTGGGCAGGTATGAAGGAGCACTCACTTCTGGTCATCCCCCACCAGCACTGGAGGAGGAGCCAGAGGTAACCAAACTGAAGCACATTTGAGAAACAAGACTGAGCAGTAGCAATCGGTGAGGTCATCTATGGGAGAAAAGTGCTCAGGCCACAGTCTATGTCCTCTAAGGAAGAGTGACTTTATTTTGCTTTCTGAGAAAGATGAAATTTAATCTATATGCCCCAACTGCTTTGAGTTTTCCAATGAACAGAATGGGAAGTCTTGGAGTGTTCAGGATGAGAGCAGAGTGAGGTAGAGCTGTTTATATCTTTTTAGGTGTCCCAAGTCTCTTATTCTACTTCTATATGATCATTAGTGTCTATCAGGTCATATGGCTCATCTCCTAGGTGAGAGAATGTCATTTTGACCACATGGACATACCACAGAGACTAGATTATTTTAGGGAGAAAGATGTGCACTCTCTATACTTGGAGCTATAAACTCAATGTAATTTGGTTTGGAAATATTCTCAGCTGAATAAATGAGAAACTTGTGTCAGAAGTCATGGTATATTGATCCAACATAGGTCTGTCCCTGATGATTTTACAAGATTGGAAAACAAGAGCCCTTAGGACTGGCTTACTTCTGTGTACAGAACCACTTTTCTCCCCTTCTTTCAAAGGTATTATTATTTTGGAGTTGTTGGTTTCTCTGTCTTCCCACAAAGTTATCCTTGGTAGACATTTGATCCACAGCTGACAAAAGGACAGTGTGCAAAGATGTGACTGTGCTAAGCCTAGTATTGTCTGGCTTCCTGAAGACACTGGGAAAACATGGTTTCTTCTTCCCAGAGCCCTTAGCCAGTAATAATAATAAAAGGTTATTTTATAACTAAATTGTCAGTCACAAAGGTGCTGGAAGTCACTACATCCACTGAATATCATATGTCTGCAAGTGTATGTGGCCAGAAACTAAGGATGCAATTGCCAGAAACAAGGCCTTGTGATAAGGCCACATTTGTGGTAGAACATCCTTGACTCCTCATTGAGAAGAGCTAGGACAGTCCTCAACTTGATCTCAGATTGCAAAGATGACTAAAGTCATAACTGGAAAATTGCTTGTGGCAGAGCACAGGGTTCATTTGTGTTCTGGTGTGACCTTATAGCTCAAGTTCTTCAAACTGTGCCTGAAGACACTGCCTCAGATGCAGAGTGATTTTAAAAGTGCAAAATGGACAATAATTTTTTAAGTAGGACTCATTTTGATTGGCAATTGTCATAAACAATTGAGATTTTAAATACATTTTTGTAAGCATAACAGGTAAATTGAACTAAGAAAACTAAACAAAAAATAATACAAGTTCCAAAATTGCAAAGGTTACATAAAATAAATATGTTTGGAAATGTCTACAAGATATAAGTGTCAGGAATCCTTCCAATCTGAGTAACAAACTGACTGGTGTAGATTCTCTTTGAGGTGCTGTCAGGTTGTCATCATTCTTCTGCTTCCCCTCTTCCTCCTTTAGGCCTATATAATCTTCTTGTACCTAAGGGAGACTAGCAATGAACTGGGAAGCCATAATTAATTAAAAACATCACTTTGGAGCATTTGACTTCATAATCTGGCTATACCACTTTCAAGACCAGTCGCTTTGGGCAGGAGGTTTATCTTCCTCTGGGCCCTTGTCTCCTCATTTGTGAAATGAGGATATCCCAGTGCCTGAGTTCTTGGACAGTGCCACACATGAACTGACAAAGATGGAGTATTCCCAGCTCTATGGTGGAAAAAACTGTTTCACTGCAAATAAGAGAGTTGTCAGCCCAGATGGTCTTATCTTCACTATTTATTTTCTCTTCCTTGATAAGTAACTTCTCATTTTTTTCTGTGATTTGATCGCTGCATTTCACCCCAGGTGGGATGAGTAGGGCAGATGATCATGCCTATGTAATCAGAGCATGGAAACCCTCTGAACAAGGAAGAACTTCCCTGCTAAGTTGACTTGAGCTCATCCAGAGAGACTGCTCCAGAGGTCCACAAATGACTGTTAAGAAGTGAGCACAAAAATCTTACTGCCATCTTTAAGCTCCAGGGGAGGCCAGAAAATGGAATAAGATCTGAGAGATGAAAAGAGAGTAGATCACAGAGAACAGCTGTGTCTGCCTTCTGAACTACCCTCAGGGTTTATACTTGTTAAATAAACCCCTACACACACACACACACACCTATGCCTATGTTAGTTTGAGTTGGTGTTAGTTTTCTGTCACTTGAAACAAAGAGTGATGTTTGAACTATTTTTTTCTCAATCCCCTTTCTTTTGCACCAGTGAAGTGACAAGAGAATGGTAACAATGAACAACAGAAGATTAAATCGCTCTAGAAATCAAACCTAATTAGTAAGTGGTCAAATGAACTAAACAGAAACTTCTTAAAAGAAGAAATACAAATGGCCAACAAACATGAAAAATTGTTCAACTAACCAATTAGGGAAATGCAAACCAAATATACAGAGATTTCATCTCTCACCAGTCAAAACTGCTGTCATGAAGAATACAAATAATAAATGATTCAGAGTACATGGAGAAAAAGGAGTATTTTTATACCATTGAAGAAACTGTAAATTAATACCACCACTAGGAGATGATATAGAGGCTCCTCAAAAGACTAGGCATAAAAGCACCATATGGCCCAGCTATACAACTGTGCACTATTTATCCTGAGGAATTGAAGTCATCATGCTACAGTGATATATACACACCCATTACCCATGTTTATAGTAGTACAGTTCAAAAAATCCAACAATAAAACTCGCCTTGGTGCACATCAATGGATGAATGGATGAAGAAAATCATCCATATATACATAATGAAGTTTTATCCAGCCATAAGAAAATGTTGCTTACACAGACACACACACACACACACACCAAATGTAGTTTTATTCATCCAAAAAGAAAATTAAAAGTATGTCTTTGAGGAAAATGGATGGGACAAGAGAACATTATTTAAGTGGAATAAGTCAGATTCAGTAGGTTAAGGGTCATATGTCATATATGTAAGCTAGAGAGGAAAAGGAAAACAAAGCAGGGGGTAGATCTTCTAAAAATCAAAGAAAGATCAGTAGAGGAATGGAACCAAGGTGTGGAAAGTAGGGAGGTAGGGGTGAAGTACTGTGGAATGATTTCCACTAAATTATATTGTTATATCATGTTCATGTATAATATGTAACAACAAATCCCAGCATTATATACAACTGAGTGCAGACTTGAAAATCAGGATCATGTCCTTGTTACACCTGTTTTGAAGATTAAACACCCAAAAATGCTGAAGCAAGAAAGCAAGTTTTATTTAAATTATAGAATATATAGAGAGAGGTAGTCAGGTATAGAGATTCCTCTGGAGAGAAGGGGGTCCACAGCTGATGCCTGAGGGTTCAGGGGTGTCTTTTCCTATTTTTAAGATTTTAAGTTTTCTTTATTTTCATGTCTCCTCCTCCTCTTATCTTACCTATGTGGCTTAAGATGACCAAAATGGGAGGAAGAGAGATATCCAGGGGATGAATGCTTGGGTTGGAAAATATAAAATTTCTCCTCCTCTGGAGGCACTTAGCAACCAGATGATGGGGAATGCTCCCTATCCATTTCTTTACTTTGACTATTAGCTACCAGTTTTTTTCCCCTGGACTCACAGCTATAATACATTAATTAAAAATAAGAAAAAAAGTTTAAGTCCATAAAAGCCTGAGAATGACTTGACATTGGCCACATGTTGCCGCACAGCTTTAGGCAATCCCAGAGACTTGAGTCCTTCATGGGCCTCTCCATATGCAAAGATTACAAGTTACATTTTATGACTGCACTGGTACAAAGATGAATATTATTCAAGAAAGATTGCATTAATTTATTTTTCTTAGGATTTCAAAATAAAACATTTCAATGGGATGCAGGTACCATGATTTTTGTGTCCAATGGATATATCAACTCTGAAAGTACTTGCTGTTTTCTGTATTACAGATAATGTTTTATTCAGTGGGCATATATTTGTAACAAACAATTTCTGTCTTATTTCAGGCAAATCAATTTTTACTGGATCTACAATGCATTTTGAGAACCACATCAACTGAGGCACATTTCTTGAGTAAATATAGTAGGTATAGCTACCTATGTTGTAGATTACCTTTTGTGAGCTGTCAGAGCAATGATCACTTCTGATTGGTTAAATGTAGTTGAGGTTTGATTGTGCTGAACTGGATGGGAGGGAAAATTCAGACACCTCTCACATTTAATTGGCCAAATACACAGTTTTCTTATTGGACCAATAACCCCCTATACAGGAGATGCAGGCTGGTAATGATCATCCTGTAAAATCATGCTGGTTGTACAGTGCAGAGGCTTTTCATTTGTGTAGGTAATTCTCTAGCATGAAAAGCCTCACATGCAAATCTTTGTTTAAAGAAAATGGAAATTTATGTCCATCTTGTTGAAATGTCTGAAACCTGGCCTCAGGGATCATGGATAATGAGCATCCTGCCATTATTGATCATTTGCACATTGCAGTGGGAAACAATGGTAACTGATGCTCAGGAATGGGCCAACTTTTTCTCCCAGTAGACCTGTTAGAGTGTAAGAAGGGAAAGACTGTCCTGGTGTTTTCCTCTATTCTTACATTTTCTCCCTTTGATTTTTCTGAAAGAGCTATAGACCAACGTTTCAGAAATCATGACAATTTTTCTGGAGCAAGATCAATACAGTACAGAATTTTTCAAATTAGTATATTAGGGTTTATGATTTCTGGAAAACTGAGGCAGTACTAAGACACCCCCTTCAAACTCTGATTCTTGTGACCAAGTCAGAAAAATTTCAGACATTTCACTCAGATTAACAGGCTTGAGTTTACTGAAGGGATAAAACAAAGAAAAAATACACTCTCAAGGGAGAGAGTAGGTCCTCTAAGAAATGAGAGACTGTGTGCTTCCTCTGCAATCTAGTTTTATTGGAGGGTCCCAGAGAATTTTCCAGGGAGTCCCACCAAGGACCAAATATTAAATTTTGTCAGATAGCTAAATATGAAGTCCCCACTGCCATAACAACTCTAGGTCATTTTGGCCCATGCTGACTGGTTTTCATTGAATTTTTAACCATAAATTCTTATAGATTTTATAATTAGAAATAATTATCCTTAACTCCCTGTGTTTTGGGCCCTGGTTTGTTGAAAGATTCATAAAATTCTCCCTCTTCCAGGTAACTTGGGTCCACCTCATCTACATTATTTTATACCTCCTTCCAAAACAGGTAGTTTGCAGAGAAATGTGACATATCCTGTCCACTTAGGCCAGGCAGTGATGCAGAAAATTTGCTTATTGAAAAATAATGCATGTGTGGATCAGCACATTGAGATCATTTTATAGAATTTTTCTCTTAACCTCATGTTCTCACAACTCACATCTCTCTGTCTCCTATCATTGAAAAAAAAATGAACAACCTAAGTCACACTATGTTTGAGAATGGGTATCTAAGAGTGGATTCCAGACCAACATGAGTTTTACCAGAGAACATAATAGCAATGCAGATTCTCAGGTCAAACCCCAGATGTATAGTATCAGACACAAAAATCCCAATTTTCACAATTGCTCCAGGTGACACTTGGGATTGACCACCTGTGTTTCCTCCAAGAACAGGATCTTTTACACCACCAAAAAAAAAAAAAAAAAAAAAAAAGCCTTTTTATGATGATCTCACTGACTGACACAGCAGGAAGACTGACTTCCAGGGATGGACAGTTTCAGTCCAGGTAGACAAACCCTGAGACCAAAGGGGCTGCACGTGCAGTCCTGTAGTGCCAAAGAATCCAGGGAATCCTGTTGTACTGTCCCCTTTAAGGTTCTCTACTCTCTCCATATCTAATAGTCAAAACCCTGTAAATGTTGTGACCCTTACTTTTCTACTGGAGGTGGAAGTATTACCTTTTCTGTTGTTTAAGAAACTCCAAAAGTCATGTCACTGCTCTGTGACCACAACTGGGAGGACTACATTTTTTCTTATGTGGAAGATCTTGGTTCCTGGTGTGTAGATTCCTGCATTTGCCCCTCAATTCCATCAGATGGCGAGAGTGTACTTTCCTGCCAGCACTGAGGGGAACACCACAGACAGGTTGCAAGCTTCTAAGTCCCATCAAAGTCCCTAAGGTGTCAGTGTTCTGAGGACAATTTTCCTGCAGTATTCAGGAAGTGATAATCAGCCAGGGTCATTAACAAGAGGGAGTAATAATCATTTTAGTGTATAAGAAAAGTCCTTTAGAATTTTGCAAGTTCTAGTTCCCATGCATGGCAGACTGACATTTTCCAATAGTCCTGAGTTCTGGGGGTGGCAGAGCTATATAGTCACAGACCTTAATAAGACCAGACAGGAGGAGGAGAGGTCATGAAATCATGAGAAGTCTAATTTGATTTTAATGATACCCAGAAAACTATATGACCTTCCTTATGTGATGCATTAAAGTGTTCATTGGGAGGGTAACTGAGGAGGTGGGAAGAGAACTAGCATTTGAATCATGTGCCCAAGTGTATCTCTTTTCCAGTTGATTGTGAACTTTTCCCCTGTGCCTCTTCTGTGACCCAAGCTTGGAACCATAACAGTAGAGAGTGTTTGAAACAGGAATAGTGCTTTCACAATTTTCACTTGGAAGTGAAGTGACCTTCCTCCACTCCCACCTCGACAACACTTCCTGTTCATCATAACTAAGATCAGGAGGGCCTAACAGAAAGCAGAGGACAGGCATCCCCCATGACACAGGCTTGGAGGTTTGGGTTATGGATGCAATAGCCTTGGCTCTTTTGAGAACTTTGCAAGTTTGACATTGTTTTAAGGGTAACTTCAGTTTGTTTTAATTGGATATGGTAAGACTTACAGAAAGATATTTTGCTCTCACAGTCTGCTACAGTTTCCTAAAACAAATATTTTAGGCTATGTGCAAAACACCAAGGTTGGTGAGAAGGCAGAACATGTGGAAGGTGAGGGAGAACATGGGAAAGAGACTTCATTTTATTTGAGCAGGAAAAAAGATGATGCAGCATAATAAGTTTTAGGATTAGTCTGTTTCAAAGATTTCATACTTCTCTAAAGGACAAGGGCCATCTCTGGGTCTCTGGTTTATGAACTTGATGGAATTGGAATTGGTGTTGTGGGAACAAGATCAGTTATCTTGGATAAGGTGAACATGCTGGGGAGATAAATGACTCTCTAGGAATTAGTTATTTCCAGGAAGGCATACCCTGGGTATAATGGTATCTGCCTGTAATCCAAGTCACTCAAGGGACTGAGGCAGAAGTATCACAAGTTTCAGGCCAGCCTGAACTACTTAATGAGACCCTGCATTAAAAATTTTAAAAAGGTGCTAGGGATCTAGTTAAGTTTTGGAACAGTTGTAGAATGCTTCTGGGTTCAATCCAAGTTTCCCTAATGTGTGCACATGTGTATGTGCTTGAACGAACACACACACACACACACACACACACACACACACACACACATTCTTGCAACAAACAGCCAAGGAAGTAATGCCCTTCAGGGTCAGGAAAGACCTGATATCAAAGAAAGAGAGTGCCAACAGCAATGGTATAGTTAAAAAAGCACTTTCAATACCCAACAAGGAAGAAATTGTAACTCTGCAGGTGCCCCTAGCAAGCCTGCTTTCTGGTACCTCCAGACCTGTGTTTATGGTCCTCCAGATCACTTGCTTCACAGATGACAAACAGACTCTTGGGTGATTGGACTCTGTTTTAATGGGTTTCAAATTGAAATAAAGCTTTCCAGTTTAAAATGAAGCTTGGTAAGCAGAACATAGAATGCAAATTACCTGCAACAGACTGTCCTTTGATCCTCAGTTTGTCTCCCAGAGATGCCAACCTGGAGCAAGCTCAGGATGCTTGGGACAAGGACAGACATACCAGAGAAAAGAGGGTGGGCAAACATTGCAGGATATTTTTTTCTCACTGGAGTTTGTATTTTCTTATGGAAACTTGGAAGGGATAAATGAAGCACTGCACAGACCACTGGAATGAACAAGGTAAGAAATCAGCAGGTTTTCTTTGCATTAGACCTTCTCAGGTCATCAACTCCAGCATTGGGCAGTGGATTTATTGGCCCTGCATGTTAATGTGTGTTTGTGCTTTTATGCACATGACAGTCAAGTGCTCTTTGACTCACTGTGCATGTGTGGGATAGAGGAGTAAGAAAG
The DNA here is from genome assembly GCF_902686445.1 of Sciurus carolinensis. Taxonomy (NCBI): domain Eukaryota; kingdom Metazoa; phylum Chordata; class Mammalia; order Rodentia; family Sciuridae; genus Sciurus; species Sciurus carolinensis. The sequence goes on from NW_025920104.1 coordinate 6,045,797, forward strand.
ACTATTTCTCATTTGGGGGTTACTGCTTAGAAGGAATCTTGCCTGATAATCAAGGAGGAATATCTGGCTTGACATCACCTACTGGACTTGGACAGGAAAACTTTTGGAAGAATGTTCAAACTCTTTGACAGATAGACTATAGTATGAGGATCAGGTCCAAATTAGTATTCCCCCTGCCCCCAGGCTTTAAGTTTCTCCTGAGAATAGGCTGTGTGTCTACCTCTCCCCCTTAATTTTTTTCCTTGTCTTCCTTCCTCACCTACTATGAGACACTCACTGTGCCTGAAGCACTGGATGAACTTGAAAAGGTCCAGTGTCTTCCTTTGTAGCATTTATGATCTAGACCAGGGTTCCTGAACATCATCATGATTAACATGAAAATACAAGATGGTTCTTTGTGTTGTGGATTTTCCCTGTTCATAATTATGTGTTTAGTAGCATCCCTGAACAATGCCTAGCATTGTCACCTGCACTTTTTGAAAATCAAAAATGCCTACAGACTGTCCCAATGTACCCTGGGTGTGACCATTGCCCTGACTGACAACTAACCACTGAGGCAGACAGCTATGTTCACACCTGCAGTGGATTTACCACAACTGTCTCTGTGCTTACATGGATTCTATTCAGGAATCTGCTACTGTTCACAGAGACTGGTTTGTGAGACTTGCAGTGGGTGTTAGTACATGCCTATTGTGAAATAGTAATTGACCAGAGGCTACCAGATAAATCCCTGGTGAAGAAAGGCTCCAACTTAATATCATGGTATGTTAGCAAGGAGGCATTTTAGTGACAGTAATATAGTGGAATTATTTGAAAATAAATCAGAATAAAATGTCCTTACCTGTTATTCCTTTTCAGTCTTTCCTTTACCATGAAATAACAGATGGGAAAATGAATCTGTGTCAGGGCTGGCCTGCATCCTGAATTTTTTCTTCTTTTTGCATAAAACTCCAAGTCCTTCTGTGTATCTGTGGCCCCTTAAATAGAAAAGCAAAGAATATAAATGTCTTTCTTTGTGCCTAATACAGTGGTGAGTTTTGGCTTTTGCCAAATATTTGACCCTATCACCAATAACTCTTTGCAAACTGAGCTTCACAGTGAACCTCTAGAGTCAGTGGCCTTGAAGTAAAAACAAAACAATAAGGGATGGACTTAAACTCACTGATGTGCCATGTCATTTATTGATTACAAAGATTCATTGAGAATGTTTGGAGGACTTCTAACATCAACTTTGATCATTTTTATTATTTATTTTAATTGTTGTTTGTTAAACTAATAACCAACATGTCACTTTCAATGTATTTGAATGTTTTACTTCTAGTATTTTAAAGCATTAATGGCAAAATTCTCCCTCTTTTTTCCTACTTGTATTTTCTACTTGTTCCAATTAATGCATATTCTCCCTTTTACTAAATTAGCTGCTACAGCAAATAACCCCTATTCATCTTTTTCTTCTACTTGGGGGGTGTTATTCCTTTGCATATGCTATCTTTTGTTTCTTTTTTCTTTTTGTTCCACCTTTCCAGCCCATTTTACTTCTTATGTAATACTGCATCAAACAGTATATATAATGACTAATTTTTCTCTTTGTTTCAGAACTCTACTTCAAGCTTGTATCTGAATTATAGGAAGTTTGGAGAACAATATCAACACATTTTTCACTTTTATTAAGGTTGAATAGTACATGAATTGACTCATAACTGACTGTATTAAACAGGGTTTAGTGACTGATCTCACACTGTTGCTATTACCAGTATCAGCAGAAACCACATATTGAGTTTAAGTATTTGCCCAAGCCAGGGCTCTTAAAGAAAATAGCTCACAAAGTAATCCCTTGTTAAAATGAAGAAAGAAAAAGATTGATTAGACATGTAAGCAACATGAAAATGCAAGGGAGCAAACCATTCTGGACAATCCATAGAGTTTCAGGAAAATTAATCTCCAAATACCACAATGGAGAATATTTCAGATTTAAAAAGTAGAAATCTAGTAGTTAAAATGTTCCATGAGCTAAAAGAAACTGTAAGGAATAAAATTATAAAACAGAAGAAGTGAAAGATTATTTCAACAGAGAAAGATTCTGAAAAAGAAACAAATGGAAGTCCTCAAAATGACTTAATTCACCATGTTAAAAATTTAATGGAGAAATGACAAGGCGGCAGGCTAGAGTGAGACAGTATTTCTCCTAGTTCAGCTATCTAGAACTTCTAGAACTCATGTGACTGAAATATTGCCTCTTCCCTAGGTTTAAAATAAAAAATTCTGAGACTGAAATAGAAACCTGCCATATTATTCAACTCAACAAATTGTATGTTTAAAAAAGTCACACTGCATTTATCAATTCTCTACGGAGAGCATTTTGCCTGGGGAAACACAGATTGTATAAGGCTAGAGAGAACCCAAATCTTCTCAACCTTGTGTGTTCTGCAGCTCATAGGATTAAACATGGCCAGCTGGAGCAGGTTAGAAAATTGGATAAGTGATTTTGAGAGCATTGAACTTCAAACTGCCTGACCAAATATCCTGGCAAATGCCCAGTTCTGAACCTTTCTAGAAACCACTTGGTCCTCCTGAATTCACAATATGCAGTCTTCCAGTACCCCAACCCCCTAATAAACCCACTACTCAACCTAGTGTGACTTCAGTTCCACTGCCAGCCCACTGCCCAACCTACTATCCTCAATTTCAAGAGGCCTACCTGAAAAAGTATACTGCTACATCACCAGCTCTTAAGGCCCCACTGGACACTGATCCATCTGGCCAAGTCAGGTAGCCCTGCCAGACATAAACACACATTTTGCCAAGCAGCTTCAGCCCAGTCTGCTTGGCCATCCACTATGCAGACTAGCCCACATGGCACAGCCAGCTCTTCTGCTATGCAGACTGACCAGCTTGCCTCTTTGATGCCTTGCCAAACCAAACTCAGCCAGTTTGGCCCACTGAAAATTTATTGCACCACCTCACCCAATTGGCTGCTTACCTGCCCAGCAATAGCCCAGTTGACCTGGCATGCTTTTTTAATGTCAATCCTGTTGTTCTTAGCCAGTTGCTCCACCAGAGGGCTTTCAGCCTCCACTGCCCACACCATTCTCTCAAAAATGGAAGTTTGGAAGTCTTAACCCCCAACTGCCAATTTGTCAAATAATACAATATAAAGGAGGGACTCAACAGCACATTGCTCAAACACCCTGGTTTAGTTCATCACTCAAGAAGAAATAAGGAAATCACTTGGACACAGAGAGGAAACATGTTTATTCACTGATGATTCTGTCCACCATAGTGAAAAGGACTTCTTAATTTCTTTCTTTATCAACTTTTCACCATAATTTTTCTTTTTTTGCTCTTGTTGCTTTATTTTGCTTTTTAAAATATATTTAGTTTTGTTCTGCTTGAATTTCTACTGATTGATTCAAGGACTGCTGTACACACACACACACACACACACATTTTTTCTCATTTCTGCCCTTTTTGAGCTTTTTTTATGTTTTTCATTTTTTTGTTCTCTTTAGTTATACATAACCACAGAATATATTTTGTTATATACACATGTGGAATAGAACTTCCCATTTCTATGGTTGTACATGACATGACATTACAATGTGTGTATTCATATATGAACATAGGATAATAATGCACCACTACTATCTTCCAATTTCCACTCCCAATCACACTGCACAATCTGGTGAACCTGCACCTCTCCCTCCCCACCTATTGTGAATCAACATCCACACATCAGAGAAAATATTCAGCCTTTGCTGATATAGGACTGATTAATTTTCCTTAGCATTGTAGCCTCCAGTTTCATTTACTTACAACCAGTGTCATAACTTCATTCTTCTTAATGGTGAGCAATTATACATTGGTAAAATGTAATATATTTTCTTTAACCATTCATCTATTGAAGGACACCTAGATTGGTTTCATAGCTTAGCTATTGTGAAATGAGTTGCTATAAATTTTGCCACATCACTACAGTGTTTTAATTTTAAGTTCTTTTGTTATTTGTTAATGAGTGGGAAAATTGGGTCAAATGGTGGTTTTATCCTAAGTGCTGTGATGAATCTATACTGCTTTTCATAGTAATTGTACCAATTAGCAGTCTGCCCAGCATGCTATGTGTGTACCTTTTTTCCCACATCCTCACCAACATTTATTGTTACTTGTATTCTTTATTTTTGCCACTGTAACTGTAGGATAAAATCTGTATAGTTTTAGTTTACATTTTTCAAATTGCCAGGAGTGTTGTACTTTTTTATATATTTGTTGACCATTTGCATTTCCTTTTCTGTGAAGGTTCTGTACTTATGCTTTGCCCATTTAGTGTTTGGGTTATTTGTTTTGGGGATGTTAAGTCTTTTTAAATCTTTATATATCCTGGAGAGTAATGGTGTATCTGAGGTGAAGGTGACACAGATTTTCTCCCATTTTATAGACTCTCAAATTATGTGATTCTTTCCTTTCTGTGAAGAAGCTTTGTAGTTTAATGCAATTCCATTTATTGATTCCTTATTTTATTTATTTATTTATTGTGTGTGTGTGTGTGTGTGTGCTTTTTGAATCTGGTTGGGGAAATCAGTTACTAAAATGATATTCCAGATATTTGGGTGTATTTTTTTTTTTTTTAGCTGGGTCAGGGTCTTTTCTGTAATACTTAGGTACTTGATCACTTAGAGTTGAATTTTACACAGAGTTAGATATAGGTGTCTAATTTCATTTTCTTACATATGGATATCTAGTTTTCCTGTACCATTTATTGAAGAGGCTATATTTTCTTCAATGTACCATAAGGTGACTCTTTTTATATGAGATAATTGTATTTTTTGAGTGTGTCTCCATGTCTTCTACTATGTACCATTGGTCTTCATGTCTGCATTTGTTCTAGTACCAATGTTTGTGTTACAATACCTCTGTAGTAAAATTTAAGGTTTGGTATTGTGATGTCTTCTGCTTCATTTTCTTGCTGAGTATTTGTTTAACCATTCTGAACTCCTTATTTTTCAAAATATCATTGCTGCTTTTTCTGAGTCTGTGAAAGTGTCATAGGAATATTAATTGGAATTGTATTTTATCTGTATAACACATTTTGTTTTATGACCCTTTGCCAATGTGATTTTGTCTCTCCAAGAACATGGGTGGGTAATTTTCTCTCTTCTAAGGTATTCTTAAATTTCTTCCTTTATTGTATTGTTTTCATTATAGTAGTCTTTCACATCTTTTGTTAGATATATTCCCAAATATAATGAGGCTATAATGACTGTGATAATTTCTTTAATTTCTATTTCAGTTTATTCATCTGTTATGTGTAGGAATATAATTGATTTATGGGTGTTTATTTTATATCATGTTACTTTATATCTGAATTCTTTCATGAGTTCTAGAAGTTTTCCAGTAGAGTTTTTTGGATCTTCTAAATCTAGAATCATGTCCTTAGCACACATGGAAAATTTTCAATTTGTATTCCTTTAATATCTTTCTTCTTTCTAATTCTTCAGTCTAGAGTTACTAAGACTATGTTGGATAGAAGTGATGAATGATGGCATCGCTGTCTTATTCTGTTCTTAGAGGGAATGTCTTCAATATACCTCATCTCAAATTGATGTTCTCCTTGGAGATAGCATGTATAGTTTTTAAAATGTTAAGATATGTTTCTACTATCCCAAGCTTTTCTTGTGTTTTGAACATAAATTAATTCTGTATTTAGGCAAATGGTTTTTGTGCATCTATGATATAACCATAAGATTCTTATCTTTAAGTCTATTGATATCATAAATTTCATCTATTAAATTTGTATGTGGAGCCATTTTGCATACCTGGGATTAATCCCCTTATTTGTATGCAAGATGTTGCAATTTTATTGAGAATTTTTGCATGTATAATTTTTGGAGATATTAGCCTGAAAATTTCAATATTATCTCTATTTTTTTTCTATTCATTTCTCATTCATATTATTTAGTCTCCAGGTGTTAGAATAGTTTCTGCTTTTTATTTTATCAATGGCTTCTAATTTCATTTTACTATTATCTGATAGGATACAATGTATTATCTCTAATTTTTTATTTGCTTAGAGATACTTTGTGACCTAATTATATGGTCCATTTTAGGGAGGCATCCACTTGCTTTTGTGAAGAAAGTATATTTGCATGTTGATGGATAATACACTATATATACACATAAATATTTTAAGTTTAATTATTAATTGTATTTTTATATGTATAACTTATTTATTTCATTTTTGTTTGGAGGATCAATCCAATGTGAGAGGGTTGTGTTAAAGTCACCCAGTATTACTGTTTTGTGCCATGTTTCCTTTTGAAATTGAGAATTTTTTTTTAATGTATTGTATATAGACTTTCCATTGTTTGGGCCATAAGTATTTACAATTGTTTTCTCATTGATGTACAATTCCCTTAGGAAGTATGAAATGATCTTCATTGTTTCTTCTGATTAACTGTGGTTTGAAGTCCACTGTATCAGAAATGGGAAAGGAAACCCTGCATGTGAATAATATACTTCCAATCCTTTGGCCTTCATTCTGTGGATATATTTGCCAAAGAGGTAACTCTCTTGGAGACACAATATTGTTGGGTCTTGTATTTTAATCCAGTCTGTCAGTCTATGTCTTTCATTTAATAGGGATAGGCTATTTTCTTCTCAGGATAGTATTGCAATATGATTTTTATTCCTCATCATTTTGATTTATATCTGGTTTTTAATTCAAATTAGTTTATCCACTAATTCACTGTTCTTTTGTGTGTGTGTGTGCTGGGGATTGAATTCAGGGCCTTGTGCTTGCAAGGCAAGCACTTTACCGACTGAGCTATCTCCCAAGTCCTAATTCACTGTTCTTTTTGCTTAGTTCCTCCTTTGCTGGTATTTTCTTACCTTTAATGAAATATCTTATTGAGTATGTCTTATAATGCAGGTTTTCTAGTTTTGAATTTATTTAACAGCTGCTTACCATGGAAGATTTTTATTTCATTCTCAAATCTGAAACTCACTTTTAATAGTTATAGTAAACTTGGATGACAACAGTATTTTTTTTAGACCTTGGTATATATTATTCCAAGACATCCTTGCTTTGAGGGACAGGTTTTTGAGATCAGCTGAGGCCTGTCTAAATCTTAATTGCCATTTTTCTCTATCAGACTTTATAATTCTATATATATTTTGTATGTGTTCATTTTTATAATAATGTACCTTATTTTGTGTCATATAATTTTGTGTATTTGGGGTCCTGTTAGTCTTCTGTATTTCACTTTCCATTTAATTCTTTTTTTTTTTTTTTTTTGCGGTGCTGGGGATCGAACCCAGGGCCTTGTGCTTGCAAGGCAAGCACTCTCCCGACTGAGCTATCTCCCCAGCCCCCATTTAATTCTTAAGATTTCAAAAATTTTCTGACATTATTTCTTTTAAAAAGTTATTCTTTTCTTTTATTTGTATCTCTAAACCTTTATCTATCTCAATAAGATTAAAATTTGGTCTTTTCAGGTAACCCCATATTTCTTGGAAGTTCTTTTCATGGTCTCCTAACATCTTATCTGCATGGTTGACTTCATTTTTCATATTTTATGGTTTGTCTTAATTGCCTGAAACTCTGCTTTCCAAGTGATCTCGCCTGTTGGTGATGCTCGCAAGAATTTTTTTTTTTTTTTTTTTTTTGGTATTGATTCCTTTATTTTGAGGAGTTCTGCTTGGTTTTACTTTCAGAATCTCTATATCTTTTATAAAATGTTTCTTCACTTTCTGTATTTTCTCTCTGATTTCAGTCCCCACCCTGATCTTTACTTTGCAGATCAGTTTATTTACATTATAAATTCCTTCTCTGTTATTTCTTCCACTGTGCTGTCAATGGGTTCTGTTAGTGGAGTATCTTGGTTTGTTTGAGATTTTTTTCTCTGAATTTTTTTCTGATTTTTGAATTTTTTCTGATTTTTTTCTCTGTGTCTATCCATCTAAATATATGGTTCTGAGGAATTAAGAGTTTCTGCTGTGTGTACTTATAGTGTCCCTGTATGTTTCCAGTAACACCTTGTTTATGAGTAGACAAAAATAACAGCATGCAATGTGAAAAATATGCACCATTCAACTAAATAGTTCTAACTCTGATATGTAAAATGTTAATTATCACAATACACATAAATGTTATGTTCAGATATTGCCTATATTAAAAACAGAAAGATTGTAATAAGTTTGACATTTTCAAATGCTGAAGACAGACAGAATAGAAGTGATATAGAGTGAGATGAAAAGATGGGGGGAGGAGAAAAGATATAAGTAAAAATTTAAAAGATGAATGAAAGAGTGAACAATAGAGATTGGCTATAAGAAGAAGAAAGGAGAGAGAAAGAATGAAGGGAAACAAAAACATAAAAGAAAATAATATATATACAGTACAAATTTAAAAATATAAATGGATAAAGAATACAGAACAAAATTTTTAAGAAATGCATTCAAACATTCTAGTACTCAACACACTCGTCCATATAAAATAACTCCATTCAAAAATTCTAGAAATGAGAAAAAAATATGAGTATGTACAAATAATTATGTACCATTATGGTCACAACTAAAGAGGGAAAAAAGAAAAGAAAAAAGGAGAAGTAATATCCATGAAAAGTTAACAAATTCTTTCTGTTGTAGTTCAAAAGTTTCACAACTTCTCTTAACAGTTTTATGCAGGGTCATGAAGAGCATGATGTTTCACTCTCTGCATTGCTGGAGTGAGAAACAATCCCATTGGCATAATTCCTGGAGATTGTGTCTAGCATTAGGTGGGCTAGAGGATCTACATTGAATGCCAATTTTTCTGGTGATTTTAAATCAACACACCTCAAGAGACCAGTAATTGCTGGTTCATGTTAGAAAATTGTACTCTAGGGGATCTCATGTGTGTTCCACTCATGTGGTGAAAGAGCTAAATTTTAGTCCTCTTCATCACCTTTAGCCTCCACATTTTATGGTCTATGGTTTAAAATCCAAGCTCAATATCTGCTACCACTGCTTTTCTGTATTCCCTGCCAGATACATCTTTCCAAACTGGGGCTGCAAGCTTCAAATATGAATTTGCTAGAAATCTGTTTTATCTACTGTCCTATATGCTGCAGGTGCAAAATCATACCTTTCTTTGTCCTCTGCATGCCACCTCAAGAGGTGGTGGATTCTTTCCTACACATGGTTAGTGTGCAGCAGGCATTTCACTTTAGTAGGGCAATGTCCTTAAACACTCCATATTCAGACATGCCTCAGGCCTCCTAAAAATGTAGGATATTTAGTGAACTTATCACTTCACTTTTCTAATGGTCAGACCACCTTTGCTTGTGTCTTCTGCCTGCAAGGCTATGGAAGTTACTTTACTGCTGGGATTTTATTTCTTATTTTATTTTATCCAACATCTGAGTTCCTGGTCTGCTCAGAAAATCCGGTTTTAATTCAAGAAAAGTCTGTCCTTTTGTTGTTTTTTGTTTTTGTTCACCCAATTAGCTGAGAACAACCTGTCTGATTTCTTGTTTCTCTCAACAGAGCAGACAGAAAAGCTATCTCCTCTATTCTGTCATCTTGAAAATATTTTTTTTGAGTTTCAGAAGCATATTTTTCCTTCCTCTGTATTTTGAGATAAATAAGCAAAGATCTACACAGACTAATGGTAAGCAATGGGAAAATTGTATCATTTGCATGGAACACATAAAAAGTAAGGGTTTCTATCCTCATATAAGATGAAGTGGACATCAAGCCAAAGTTAATCAAAATGTACAAAGAATGCCTTTTTGTGCTTTTCAAGGGAAATTTATATCAACAAGAAGTAACAGTCATAAATATTTATGCCCCAAACAATGGAGCATCTACATATACCAAGAAAACCACTCTTAAATTCAATAATCAAATGGATCACAACACAATAACATTGGGAAAATTGAATACAACTCTCCCATCATTGTATAGATCCTTCAAGCAAAAAGTAAATAAAGATGTAGAAATGCAATTAATAATTTTGACTAACAAACATATATGGAATATTTCATTCAACAAAGATTGAATATACTTTCTTCTTAGCAACACATTGATTCTTCTCTTAAGTAGATCACACAGCCTACAAAGCAATTCTTAGCAAATACAAAAAATAGAGATTTTTTAAATTCTATTTGATTATAAGGATAGGAAATTGGAAATCAAAAATAAAATTGAAAAGAGAAACTAATGTATCACCTGGAAACTAAATAATATGCTACTGATTGATCGATGTATAGAAGAAAATATCAGGGATAAAGAAAAAATACTTAGAAATATATGAGAATAACACCACATACAAAGTTTTTGTGGACCCTATATAGGCAGTACTAAGAAGAAAGTTCAATACATTGAACTTTTTTATTAAAAATGTAGAAAGTCATTAAATAAATATAATAATGTATATCTCAAAGCCACTGGGAAAAAAGAAAAGAACAACCAAAGCAGAAGATTGGAAATAATTAAAATTTTAGCTAAATTCAATGAATATAAAATATAAATTTGAAAAAAAAGACCTAACACAAAGTTGGTTCTTTGAAAAAATAAGTAAAAGTGGTAGAGCTATAGTAATGCTAATGAAGAAATATAAGAAACTCCATTTATTAATAGTTTGGTGAAAAGGGAAATATCAACATGAGCACTACTGAAACAGATTGTAATCAAATACAATTTTGATACTTTATACTCCAATGAAATAGATAATTCTCAAAAATTTTCTACAGCCATATGACTTAATCATACTGAATCAGGAGGATATATAAAATTTAAACATATCAATTTTAGAAATAAACCTGAAGGCACATTCAAAACGAACCACAAAAGAAAAGCCCAACCCCAGGCAGACTCTCAACTAAGTTCTTTCAGACCTTCAAAGTATTTAATACCAAAACTTCTCAATTGTTTCATGACAGAAGAGAAGGTTACCTATCCAAATTCATTCCTTGAAGCTAGTATCACTCTGATACTGAAATCAAAAAGACACAATGGAGAAAAAAATATTTCAGGTCAAATCCCTTTTGAAGATAGATACAAAACATTAATAAAATGCTGGCAAATCACATATAAAACTGTATTTGAAAGAGAGCACCATAATTAAATGTAGTTTATTCCAGGGATGCAAACCTGGTTCAATATATGAAATTACTATCTTTAATTCATCACATCAAAAGAGTTAAAGACAAGAATTGCATGCATATCTCATATTGCATGCAAATAGAAGCATTTGGAAAATTTTTGCAATCAAACATTCTCAAAACACTACAAAATAAAAATCTAGGCATAGCAGAAACACATATTAACATTATAAAAATTCTATTTGATGAAGCCTAGACTAATCTAATTCTAAGTGGGGACAAATTTTAATCATTTTTTTAAACACAGTAAAAGACAGACATGCCCTCTTTCAACACTTCCCTTCAAAATATTCCTAGAAAACTAGGACAGTGAATTTAGGCAAAATAAAAAAAAATATAAAACATGAACAGGAAAATTTAAAAATATGAACAGGTAAAAAAGAACTCAATCTTTACCTATTGCCAGTAAAACATTCCATACATAGAAGTTTTCCACCAGAAACTGTCAGGACTCATAAACATATTACTCAATATAGCAGAAAAAAAATTAATAAACTCAAATTTATTGCAATTTTATACACCAATGCTTAACCATCCAAAAGAGGAATTACAGAAACTGTCCCATTCTCAATAGTCTCAAAAAATAAACAAAATAAATGGGGATCAATCTAACAAATAGGTAAAAGAAGATGACAGTGAAAATTACAAAGCACTAAAGAAGAAAGTTGAAAAAGACATGAGAACATGGAAATAACACCAATGTTTTTGAACAAGAAGAATTAATATTGTCATAATATGCATACTACCAAAAGCAATATATAGAATTAATGCAATATTCATAGTCCAATGATGTTCTTTATATAGAAATAGAAAAAGTTGTCATTTAATTTATTAGGAAAATAAGAGGTTCAGAATACTTAAAGCAATCCTCATCAAAAAAAAAAAAAAATGAAGCCAGAGATAGTCTTTACAATTTAAAGCAGATCTACAGTAAAAAAAAATTACATGGTTGTCACAAAAGCATGCAATAAGACCAATGGAACAAGACATAGAAAGTCTCACATAATTGCAGTTATCTCAGAGTGGACAAAGTTCTCATAAAAATATATTGTATAAAAATAGCTCTTTCCAAAAATGATTCTGGGAAATTTCATACGTAATAGAAAAAAGTTAACATGTATCTCTCACCCTGCACAAAAATGAACTGAAGATGGATCACAGATTTAGTCATTAAATCAGAGAACTTGGAACAACTGGAAACAAAATGTAGACCAAACTCTCCATCATGTGTGCTTAGAAACTGATTTCAACAACTGAACTCTGAAAACAGAAGATGTAAAATCAATAATCAGTAAATGAGATTGAGTTTAAATTAAAAACCTCTTCATGGTAAAGGAAAAAAACCAAGAGAATTTAGAGAGAGTCAACAGATTTGGAGAATATATTTGACTACTGAACCTCAGATAGAGCATTAATATTCAGGATTTACAAAAATAAAAAAGCACCAAATATAATAATAAATAACTCAATAAATAAGTGGACTAAAGAAAGTAAAAGGCACTTCATAGAACACATACAAACGATTTTCAAATAAATGAAGTAGATCAATATCTCTGTAACTTTTTAAATTCAGTTTAAAACAATGCTGAGATTTTTCTCACTCCTGTCAGGATGGCAGTTATCAAGGATAAAAGAAACAATAAATGTTGGTGTGGACGTTGGGAAAAAGATAAAATCATACATTGCAGGTGGGACTCGAAATTGGTGCAACTACTAAGGATAACAGTATGAAGATTACTCAGAGAACATGGAATCAAACCACAATTTGATTCAGATATTCCACTCCTCAGTACATACCAAAAAGAAGTGAAATTAGCATACTACAGTGTTGTTTCCCCATTGATATTTATAGCAGCTCAATTCAGAACAATCAAGTTATGGAACCAAAGTGGGTTCCATAAGTGGATCAATGAATAAAGAAAAATCTGGTATATTTGCATTATGGATAGCAACTTGACCAAAAAGAAAACAGAACTTATATCATTTTCTTTCAAAACAAAAAAATTGGATACTATAATGCTGAGCAAAATAATCCAAGCTAAAATAGGCAGAGTCCAAATATTCTCTAACATGTTTATGCTGGCACACAAAAGAAGGAAATAATAGAATGGATTAGACAAAAGGAAACAAGTGAGGAGAATGGGAATAGGAAAGACAATAGAATGAATCAGACATAACTTTCCTATATTTATATATGAATACATGACCAGAGAAACTGCACATATAACCACAAGAGTAAGATCCTTATTAGAAAAAGATATACTTCAGATTTGCATAATATATCAAAATAAACTCCACAGTCATGTTTATCAAATAATTACAAATAAAACAATTTTGCAATTAAAAATTTAAAAAATCAAAAGTAGAATCATTACAAATAATTGATAGAAAAAATGCAGTATATAACATGACCAATATATTAGATGACTTTAATATATATGTGTTGGAAATGTTTTATTTAATTTTATTTATATATTTATATATTATTGTGATGGGTTCTTCAATGGATTCCCAACTCCAGCCCATAGAAGACTAATTTGAATATAGTTTTTTTTAGCAATAAAAGACATACTCTATAATCATATATCTAAAGTTTGCCATAAAGTAAAGATGTGAAGATACCATGAAAGAATATTCAAGAAACCAAATTGAAGAACCATTAGGGTTGATGAGTACTCCAAAATATAAACTACTAGGATAAACAAATTTTTCAAAGAAAGAGCTTGAAAAATTGTCCATTTTTTAGGAATGATATATAAATTCAAAAGAAAATGTTGATAGGACTCCAAATCAACTGAATTACAATAGATATACTGCATTGCACATTTTATTAAAAATGCTTCAATTATTGAATAAATAATTTTTATGGTATAAGGACAAAATGAATGGTTACATTTTGAGGTACACCAATTCAAATTCCAATGCTTTTTTTAACATAGACTCTGAAAGACAAGAGAGTTTGGATTAATACATTAAAAACTGTAAGAGAAATAAGGTGCCAATGAACACTACTGTTCCCAGCAAAAATGCTTCCTACAGAGTTCAACATAAAATTAAAGCATTCCATGATAAACAGAAATTAAATGAATTAATGCTGGAAACATGAAATGGGAAAAGACTTACATTGCCTATGTGAGAGGTTCTCATGTCTCAGCACTAAATCCAGATACTGTGGTTGGAACACTAACCACACTTAGCCCCATCACCATGGCAACCTAGCTCCCCTTTTATTGTCAGCATGTTCTTTTTCTCTTCTTTTCCTGCCAGTGGCTTTTTAGTCCATTGATTTTCATCTCTGCACATGTTGTAAACCCATTGGGCCATCCAACTCTCAGACATATTCTGCCTAGCAACTGTTTAACAATATATGCCTGCCTATCTAACAATAAAGTAGACTGAGCACTCTGAAACTGGTCTCTGGAGGTCATTCTTTGACTCCATCACCACACCCTCATCAACTGTTCAGTGGGTCCTGGCTGGACCAAGGAACTCCACATTTGGTTCCACAAACAGGGACCTGAGGGAAGCAGATAGGTTTGGGTGTAGGGCCCCCTAGGAATTAGGGGAAGTATGGGCAATTTACCAGATCCATGAAGGACTTGCAGCTCAACTGCTTCATACCCTTCTTAGTATAAGAGGACTAACATAAAACAAAAAGGAAGCAAAAAAATTTTGAGATACAGTACTGAACATTAATCCTTGGTTTAAAGTTGTTGATGTATTTGATCCAGAGATATGAGAGAGAATCACAGTTAATACTAGGCAAGAATAGTTCAGAAAAGGATGGTTCCTACCTCTAAGTTTTCCCCATTATGACAGCCATCCAACATTTTTTGTGCCACCATAGGTCACATCATTGTCAGGTCATAGTCACTATACCAGCAGAAAAAGGGAGTCAAGAGAGGGAACACAAGAAGAAAGAGGAAGAGCTTACTGTAACATCAAAGGCTCAACATCTTGATGCACAATAGGAAGAGAAAGAAATTAAATAGTGATAGTTAAGTCAAAGAAGGTTTACTCCTCTCTATCTAAACTCATGCAGCAATTACAGATAGATGAGGGGAAAATGGACAACCTTAACTGTCCCCAACTGCCTTGGACAGGACCCCATCCATGATCAGAGTCTAATTCTTTCATGGAGCTATACACATGGTAGTTGTTCTTACTACTGATCACAAGGCCTTCTATGAAGGTATTATAGACACAGAGCTATATGATCCAAACTTGTGAAGGGTGAAAGAAAAAAAAATTCCTAAGGGCCTCTGTTCATTCATTACCTCCCATTAAATTACAATGGCATCATGAAGAGCCTATCTGGATTGGACAGTGGCCTATAAAGAAAGACAAATTGTCACATTTAAAGTCTCTGGTAAAGAAACTATTGAAAGCTTGACATATAGAACCCTGTTTCAGTCCATATAATACTTCTATTTTCATCATAGAAAATAAAACAAAAGGAAAATTCAGGCTTCTCCATGATCTCATGGGTATTAATGCTTTTATAAAAAAAAAATGGGCACTACACAGCCCAGTTTACCAAGGGCTATCAATTTACCCATAGGTCATTTTGTTAGAATTTTATACATTAAAGACTGGTTTTTCAGTATTACACTGCATCCACCAGATAGAGAATAATTTGCCTTCACTGTGTCTGTCACCAATAACATGATACCAACACAAATATATCAGTGGACAGTCCTTCTTCAGGGGATAAAAAATAGTCTGACCATATGTCAAATGTATGTACTACAGGGTGTTAAACCATTGTTAGGCTACATTTAACAGTGGTATATTACATGGATAATATTCTGCTAGCTGATATGAAGGAATATAATATAGAACAAGACTTCATGATCCTACAGAACAACTTAAAGTCTACCAGACTTTGTATAGCTCTTGAAAAGGTCCAAAAGATCCAACCTTACTCTCTTTTGGGCACATTGGTGCTCCCTAAAAACATATGATCTAGTGACTCCATTATCCACATTTTAGATTAAATAGCTTTAAAGGATCTTCAGGTACAATTAGGACATACTAACTGGATAAGGCCCTGGCTTAAGATTATTACAGCCCAACTTACTCCTTTATTCAATTTCCTTAAAGGCAACCCACAACCAAATTCTTTGAGGATGTTAACTCCTGAGGCAATACAAGCAATTTGGTTAGTTAATGAGGTATTAGGGACATTATAATTTTTCAGATTTGACCCAAATAAGGATCTGTATGCCAATGCTTTGGCAACCCCAGGCCTTCATACAGAGGTATTATGACAACCCAAACAACACATATTAGAATGGGTGAATTTGCCCTCCAACACTATGTCTAAGATCTGTAGCCCACCAATGCCCTAACCACATTAGTATAAAATCCAAGAGTGCAGATTGTAGGGACTTACAGGTTAGAGTCTCATAGATCTCAAAAAAGTAATTAAACTTTCTACTACAAAATAATCACTCTATACTATATACATTAAAAAGGATACCCAGGCATAAAAGACAGTCATTTGACTCAAGATAAACTCCTCCAGACTCTGAACCAATTAACCTTACAGTATATACCCTGTGTCCACTCAGCCCATTACTGAAGCTATGTTAGTTTCCACTGACACCACCTCCAATGGAACCATTGGTATTGTAAGTTTGGTTCTAATCTCCAATTAACAACAGATATTTCAGAGAGACAAGCTATTGTGGTCCCCCCAATATCTAGAACTTCTAGTTTTCTATAACCCATTAACCTGTTTTCAGATAGCCAATATTATGCCCAGTTAATTCCCCAGTTTGCTTATGCTTATTGCAACCTAGATTTAAGCAAACCACTAGATGTTTTGATTTCTAGCATCCACACTTTGTCAAAAGCAAGAAGATGCCCTCTTTTTATCCAACTTATCAATCAGGGCTCATTCTCATTTACCAGGACCATTAGTGGATCTCACTAAAACAGTGGATCAACTTACTTGGCCCATTGCATACACATTTCCACTAGTCCACCTAAAGCCTCCATAGGCTGTTCCCTGTCATTTTTTAAGGAAACTTGTAAACAATTAGCTAGGGATTGTAAAAAGTGTGCTTCATTTCTTCTCATTGGACTCCTACATCCCTCAGGAATAAAACCTTCCTGGGCTGAAATCCAATGCTCTTTGGCAAATGTCACCCATTATTCTCCCTTTGGCAAAAGCATAAAAATATACATGTAACCATTAATTTCTATTTAGGGTTTGTTGTAGCTCCTCTGGAGAAACCACAAAAAGGGTTATCCTTCTTTTCTTAGTTGTTTTGGGATCATGGAAGTCACATGATCCAGAGACAATGACCCAGTCTATATGAACAAAACCTTTAAAGAATTTTGCTCATTTTGCCAATAAATCATGTGACTGGGTTACCTTATATTTGAGCACATTCATAAAGAATTTAAAACAATGCTTCAAAAACAGAGTGGGTAAAGCTATACTAGCTCCCCACATGATGCCAGACATTGTACTTTATTTGTTTTAAAATTTCTCACCACATCAAAAATTTCAAAAGAAACAGTAGCCCATAAGCATTGGGCTTCCCTCATAAGGCCCTATTATTTGCCTTTGGTTTTATGGAAGGACCCGCTAATCAACATTTGGAAAGTTGCAGGATCCCTCTGACAATGGATCAAAGGTTTGCTTGTGTCATTCCAGAGAATGAACTTCAACCTATCTGTGTACTTACTAGAAATTTCAAACCCTGAACACCTCAAACCACCAAAAAAGAAGATGAAAGAACTATCATAGGAAGAGAGTCCCTGAGGTACAGGAATCAACAGAAGAAACAAGTCTCATGTAAAGTAACCTGGGGTGATCTTAAAGATATAATTGAGCAAGGTACTATAATGGACCCTCGCCCAGTGGGGGCCTTATTCCAGGAATGATAATGGTAGTGTTCCTATATGCAGCTCTAAAAGCAAGCAGTGAAGTTAATCGTCAGGTAAATAAGGACTTGGTCACCAGACCACCATATTTGGTAGTAGCAATTTGGGAAAGAGCATTGCTGAAATTCTTATCTACTGACTCAACTATTATTGACCCTGAATTAATATGACATTAACTACCATAAAATAGAATACTAGCATGTCATTGCCTAATAGATCTATTTGTTTCTTGGATATTATGAATGACACCTATAATCCAAACCAACCTCTTTCCTTCTCCCTCGCTGAAGGGAGAATTGTAGATAAATATAACTAATGCTATGTTGGCTTAACCTTATTAGATCTAAGGATCAGAGTTAAGAAAAAGATCAATGTTCATAAACCCCCCAATGGTATATGCTAAAAGCCTTCATTGTCTAGCTTTCCAAACACTCTTTTTGGACTACTCTCCTTAGATAATAACTCCACACCTTCCTTGGAATCAATGTATTACTTTAATGCTGTATCTGTTATATGGTAGAAACATTTCTGGATTATATCAACATTTGTGTGCCTGGTCGAGTGCAGCCCCCTGGAATATAACAGATACACCCAATATTCAATAGGAATATTGTGCATCCTACTATTGTGAACAATTTATAGCTAATCATTATGCAGGGAATAAATTTTGCACAAAGGATCTTACACCCATATTACTTGCTATGAGGCCCATAAAAGGAATCTCAGTCAGTTATATAAATATTGATAATACAGGAACTTTTTCTATTAAGATTTTTCCTAATTACACTCATACCTATTGTATTCAAACTTGTGTCACACCACCATTCACTAAGCTGATAATTAATAAGATGGGAAGTCCAAATATAATATTTAAACAAATCTCTTGTACACATAACTCTTCGTGCTGGCTTTCTAATTGCTTAAATCCTGCTATGAATGCTAAACATGTGTTTATTCTTAGAATTCCTCCTCCCATATGGCTTCTGGTGATCATGTCCCAAGAATGGAAGAATCCATGGGACATGGCAGTGAAGAATCTTCTGAATGAAATCCTGCACTGTACCATGTGTGCCATTGGCCTCATTAACACAGGGATGAATTCCCTGGTAACTACCCTAGCCACCATATCCACTGCCACCATCTTGCTCACTCTAAACATTCAAACTACAGAGACTGTAAACAATCTATGCACTTCCACAGCAAAAGCCTTTGCCATCCAAAATAACTTAAATAAACTCTCACATACAGCCTTAGTAGTTATACAAGATTGAATCTCCATCAAGAGCAATTAGATATATTGTTTACAACTTCTGGGGATGGTGTCATAATATTATTTCATTTCACTTCATTTCATTTCAATCATTCCCATTGACAAAAGCATAGAAGTCAGGAAATCCACAAAGCAGGTCAGAGCTTCCTTGTGAAGGGAGGGAGGGAGGCTACGGGCCACTTTCCTCCAGAGGAGATGGTTGCCCTCGACCACAAGCCATTCCTAAGAAGTTCACCCACCACCACTACTGCCCCCCCTACACACACAATCTCTCTCCCTCTCTCCTCCCTCACCCTCTGGGTCCTCCCCCCACTGCCGCTGCTGACATTGCCATGTGCACCATCTCCCTCTCTTCTCTCCCTATCTCAGAATCCACTAGGTGACTCCAGAGGGGCAGGATGTGCCATGTGCCTCAATCACTCTCCACCCTCAAAAAGCAACAGGTGCTGCCCACCAGGAACAGGGTGCTCTCACTTAACTCACCATGGAAAAGACGCTTCAGTTCACATGGCATTCCGAAAACACACCACCTCCCCAATCCAAAGCAGCCCGTAATAAGAAAACTAACTCCGTGGTTTCTTTTAATTAATCGGTCTGGGTCATTTGTTTTTTTGTTAGGCTACCCCCACCGCAACCTGGTGACGGTGACACAGCTTGATACTTTCCAGATCAGAGGTCCCTATTAAGACCTTGTCCTTTCATTTGTAATCCATTCCCCAAGACCACTAATTAAACCTAACTAACCTTAAACCTACATATGTATAAATATAGACACACACACATAAATTGAAAAGGATGGGGATGTGGCTCACTATTTCAGCGACCCTGGGGTTCCATCCCCATTATCACCAAGGGGGGAAAATAATTCAATGTAGCAGCTGACATACATAGGCAGTCCATGCTTTGGATGGTACAGATTAGTTAGAGTTCGCAGGAGCATGGGACACATATCAATGGGCCTAATCCCCCACTCATAGGACCATCCCTCCAAATGGGCTGTGGGTTCAGGTATAAGTGAATCATGGCTTCTCCCCACTTTGAGGAAGGTTCAAGGCCTTTTAGGGCAAGAGCCTTGCAGGTGCCTGCAGAGTAAGCAGTTCACAGCCGGTAAGATCAGCTGAGCAGAGCAAAGGTTCTCCCAGGTGCGGGGAGAGAGGCCTGGAACCTCACTGCTTCCTGAGGCCACTGCTCTATTTTCACTGGAAGCCAACAAGTGTGTGATTTGACAGGGACTACCTCGCAGACAGAGGGCTGGCAAGAGACACCGGGCTCAACTCTTGGTAGAGCGCCAAACGCAAAACAAAAAAGGAGGCAGGGGGGCAGGTGGGGGCACAGTGGGGCGGAGCAGTGCCACAGGAGTGGGCAGGAAGCTCCAGCTTGGTTTAGGTTACTTTGCAGGATAGTGACTTCAAGAGGAGCAGGGAAGGACAGAGGGGGAAGGAAAGAAGAGAGAGGCTGCTGCTACTCCACGCGCCCACCAACCCGCCTACCAGCCACTCGCCAGGCCCCTCCTCCCCCCTCCCCCCAAGCAGCGCCAGCACCACCGCCCACACATACCTCCTCCCGAGAACAATCTCTTGCCCCGTACACAGGTCTCCCAAGAGTTGACTCTGCAAGAGTTGACTCTAGCTGCCGCAGTTGCCGCCACTACCACCACCCACAAAGGTCTCTCAAGAGTTAACTCTTTAATTGGTTCCCATCGCAGGCTCTTCTACACCTTCTTCGGAAACAGAATCCACTAGGTTATGCTGCAGGATGGAAAATAGAATGGGATTCCCCCACTCGAGGAAAGGGGGGGTGGAGGCGGGCGGGCGGGGAAGGAAGAAGTTCTACCAAACACAGGTGATCAGCCTGGCCCTGAGTCCCCTCGGACTACTCCTCTGGACCTCCCCATTTAGATGCAGGGATTGGAGAGGGGAGGGTAGAACTGGGTGGGTGGGGTCCTCTGTAGGACTCAGAGAGGGCTGGGCCCAGGAACCCTGGCCAGACTGACAGACCAAGCAGGGGAGCAAACAGCTGCAAGGCAGTCACACCCCAGGAAGGCTTCCAGAAAATCCCTCTCCCTCATCTGAACCAGGTAGGGAGCAGAAGCTGCTGCGAGTCACCAAAACACATATAACTAACCCCCCTTTCTCTCCCAAGGAGCCTTGGCTCCCGACAAGGTCCTCACCACCATGGAGGGATTTCAGAACAAGCCACCTCAAAACACTCAGGGAGGGAGTGTGGTCCAAGAGCAGAGGATTGCTTGTGGTTTCCTTTGGGACCAGCCGCCACCACTTAGCGAGTTCCTACCTCAAAAAATAAAAGGGGTTATGGATAGGACTCACCAGTAGAATGCCCTGGGTTCAAACCCTTGCAGCACCACTCGCCCCAAATGCTGCCATTACCAAACCTGCCTCACTCTTCACCCTAGAGTACCAGGTGCAAAGTTGTGTCAGGTCAGGTCAGAGCCAGGGTGCTCTCACTGAACTCATGGGGCCTTATTAAGTGAAGAAGGTGCCCTCACAGGGTTGCAGTGCACCTGAAGTCAAGGGATATTTGTAAAACAAACAAACTGAAAAGAAAGAAGAGGAAAGAAAAAAATATATATATATATGGAACCCTATCCTTAGGCGGTTTATGGTGTCTATATATGTAACAAGGGTGCAATGAGATTGTGTCTTCTGAAAGACACAAGTTATGACTCAGAGGAGGGTGGGGGACAATGCAGGAATAGCTACAGGACATGGGGTTTCCTCTGCAACAATTCACCAAAAATCAATCTCCTTCCCCTGAAACCACTCATCAGACATACATTGAGGATCAGAGTGCACGTCTGGCACCTTAGTCTCCTCACTCATGGAACAGAGAGAGAGACATCACCCACCACCACCTCCCAGGAGCACATCAAAGACATGTATGTACTCATGGCCAGAACTCAGAAGCAGTGAGACTACACATTCCAGGCCTGCCTGTCCTTCCTGGGGGCTTCCTACCACTTTACCTTGTAACTTCTCCACTCTTCTACCTGTGAATAGGGGATGGAGAACCAAGGGAATGCGCCCCAACTAGATAGTCAGGCCAACCCTTTCCCCTGATCTGACTCACTACTCGGTTCAGATATCTCCTAGTGTTCATCCCCAGATAGAGCAGAAAATTCTGCAAATGCCAGTGTCCTACCCTGGGCACCACAGGGAGGGAGGAAAGGAGGGAGGGCGGGAGGGCAGGCCAGTGGCAGAGCACCTGGATGGCAGTACCCAATCCCCCATTCAGCTAGCTCTGTCTTCCCGTAGGTTTTAGGAATCATTGATGACACCCACTCACCCACCACCCACTCTCACAAAGAGAGGTGGCACTGCTCCTGATACCCATCCTGCCAGTGCCTGTTATCAGACAGGAGACTTATAAAGTCCAAGGAAACATCCAATACAGATGACAATCCAGGAAAATCCATCAGATGACCATCGTCTGCATACACTCAATCTGAAAATGCCGGAGCCTCAATCCTTGCTCGACTCAAACCTGAAGTTACCACCACCAGCAACACAGGAACACCATGCAAAGATGCCTGAGTTTGCTCTTCTTTCTCAATATGGCCAAATCCCTTACAATTTTCTTTCTTGCTTTTCACCATGACTTTGTCTGTTAGGTTTTTTCACTTTTCTTTGTGGGGAGGGGGAAGAGCAGAGAAGTCTTAGTACAGACCCAGGAGTTAGGCCAGAGACCTAGGATGCATGAAACTTAAACAGTTCAATTACATTTCATTTCAAAGACACAAATGAGGGACATTTCAGAGACAGGCCAGGGGCCAGTCAATATAAAGCTAAGGCTTCACTGCAGTGTTTGGGGGTGGGGGTGAGGGTGGGGTGTGGTGGAGGGATCAGCCAGCACATGTGAGTCCCTGAGTTTTGTCCCCAGACACAGAAAAGGAAAGGAAAGGTGTGTGGGTGGCCAGGAAACATGAAAAAGCACTCTGCTCCTCTAAGAGACCACTGTCATTGGGGAGACTTCAGACCCTGACTGAGCAGGAACAAGTGACAAATCCTGGCTCGCCCATGGAATCTGGTTAGCTAGGTGTCAAAAGTCTACATCTGCTGCCTGTCATGAGGGAGATCCAAGATGACGGACTAGAGGGTGACTGCATCTCCCGTCACTCCAGAATTCAGGATTCAAGAAGATATTGAGAGACTCGGACCAACAAAGAGCAGCGGGGTGAGTCTCTCCTGCCGGGTGAAGCTCGGCCTGGGTGGTAGGCCCAGACAGGGGGCAGTTTCTCGGACCAGGGCAGGGTAGCGAGAGATTTCCCCAAGCAGCCCTGCACCCTCCCATGGCAGGCCCGGTCCACACTCAGGTTCTCAGAGCAGGCCTGCCAACTGAGAGCTTTTCCGCACAGAGTCAAACCCAAGCCATGAACCCAGCAGTGGGCCCTGGGCCACAGGAAGTGTCTGTGACCAGGGCAGGGCAGCAAGGGACTTCCCCTACAGCCCTGCTCCCTCTGGCGGCAGGCTCGATCTACTACAGCCAGCTCCTTGGAGCAGGCCTGCCCAGTGAGAGCATTTCCTCACAGAGCCAACCCCAAGCCCTGAACCCAGCGGTGGGCCCCGGCCTGCAGGCAGCTTCTGAGACCAAGGCAGGACAGGGAGAGGCTTTCCTCGAGCAGCCTGGCTCCCTCAGGCAGGGGCAGGCCCTGTCTATAACCAGCTTCTAGAAGCAGGAACATCCAGTGAGAGGATTTCCATGCAGAAACAGCCCCCAGCCCTGGACCCAGTAGCGGGCCAGGGGCAGCTTTCTTCAGAAGCACTGCACTATCAAGTTCCTCCAAGACTTCAGGATACTGAAGGCTGGGAGGTGATATACTGGAAATCTACAGGTACATTATAAGCCAAGAGAGGAAATTTGCAATATCTCAGAGTCCCACTGATATCTGACCAATATGAGAAAACAAGGGAAGAAAAACCTAGATAATATATCAATAAAACCCAAAGATAGCACAGCAGAAAAAATGTCAGAAAGGGAATTCAGAATGTACATAATTAAAATAAGGGAAGAAAACGAGGAGATGAAAGAGGAAATGCAGGCATTGAAGGAAGAGATGAAAGAGCAAATGCAGGCATGAAATGATCACACCAATCAACAGTTAAAATAGCAAATACGGGAAGCAAAAGATCATTTTCAATAAAGAGTTAGAGATACTGAAAAAAAAACAGAAATCCTTGAAATTAAGGAAACAATAAACCAAGTTAAAAACTCCATAGAAAGCATAACCAATAGGAGAGAACACCTGGAAGACAGAACCTCAGACATTGAAGACAAAATATTTAATCTTGAAAACAAAATTGACCAAACAGAGAAGATGGTAAGAAATCATGAACAGAATCTACAAGAATTATGGGATATCATGAAAAGGCCAAATTTAAGAATTATTGGGATTAAGGAAGTCTTAGAGAAGCAAACCAAAGGAATGAACAATATATTCAATGAAATAATATCACAGAATTTCCCAAATCAGAAGAATGAAATGGAAAACCAGGTACAAGAGGCTTAGAGGACTCCAAATATACAGAATTACAACAGACCCACACCAAGTCACATTATTATGAAATACCTAACATACAAAATATAGACAGAATTTTAAAGGCTGTGAGATAAAAGAATAAAATTACATTCACAGGGAAACCAATAAGAATATCAGCAGACTTATCAATCCAGACCCTAAAAGTTAGAAGGGCCTGGAAAAATATTTACCAAACCCTGAAAGAAAATGGATGCCAACCAAGTATCTTATACCCAGCAAAACTTACTTTCAGATTTGATGATGAAATAAAATCCTTACTTGATAAACAAATACTAAAATAATTTATAAAAAGAAAGCTGGCATTACAGAACTTTCTCAGCAAAATATTCCATGAGGAAGAGATGAAAAACAATGATGCAAATCAGCAATGGGAGGAATTTGCCTAAAGGAATAGCCAAATAAAAGAGAAACCAAATCATGTCAAAAAACAAAAATGAGTCAAATGACTGGGAATACAAATCATATCACAATAATAACCATGAATGTTATTGGCCTGAACTCATCAATCAAAAGACATAGACTGGCAGATTGGATTAAAAAGAAAAATCCAACAATATGCTGCCTGGTTGAGACTCATCTCATTGAAAGAGATATCCACAGACTAAAGGTGAAAGGATGTGAAAAAACATAACATGCACATGGACATAGTAAAAAAGCTGGAGTATCCATCCTCATTTCAGATAATGTGGACTTCAAGCCAAAACTAGTCAGAAGGGATAAAGAAGGACATTACATACTGCTTAAGGGAAGCATAAGTCAGCAAGACATAACAATCATAAATATCTACACCCCAAACATTGGCTCATTCATGTACATCAAACAAATCCTTCACAATTCCAGAAATCAAATAGACCACAACACAATAACACTAGGCAATTTTAACACACCTCTCTCACCACTGGATAGATCTTCCAGACAAAAATTGAATAAAGAAACCATAGATCTCAATCAACAATTTAGAATGAATCGATATATATATAGAATATAACTCCAACAAAGAGCGAATACACTTTCTTCTCAGCAGCACATGGATCCTTCTCTAAAATAGACGATGTTTTATGCCACAAAGCTACTGTTAGCAAATACAAGAAGATAGAGATACTTCCTTGTATTCTAACAGATCATAATGGATTGAAATTAGAAATAAGTGACATATAAAAAACAGAAATTCTTCAATACCTGGAGATTAAATAATGCACTATTATATGATGAATGGGTAACAGAAGAAATCAGGAGGGAAATTTAAAAAAAATTCTTAGAAGTAAACAAGAACAAAGACACATGATATCAAAATCTCTCGTACACTATGAAAGCAGTACTTAGAGGAAGATTTATTTCCTGGAGCACATTCAACAAAAGAAGTAAAAATCAACAAATAAACGACTTAAACCTACACCTCAAAGCCCTAGAAAAAGAAGAGCAGACCAATACCAAAAGTAGTAGAAGACAGGAACTAGTTAAAATCAGAGCTGAAATCAATGAAGTTGAAACAAAAGAAACAATCAAAAAATTAACAAAATAGAATTGGTTCTTTGAAAAAATAAACAAAATTGATAAACCCTTAGCCACACTAACAAAGAGAGAGAGAAAACTCAAATTACTAAAATTGGAATGAACAAAGAAATATCACTACACACAGGAGTGAAACACAAAACATAATTAGAAGCAATTTTGAAAATCTATACTCCAACAAAACAGAAAACCTCGAAGACATCAATAAGTTTCTAGAAATATATGAATTAGCTAAACTGAACTAGGAGGACATACACAACTTAAATAAATCAATTTCAAGCAATGGAAAATAAGAGGTCATCAAAAGCCTACCAACAAAGAAAAGTCTGGGACCAGATGGTTTCTCAGCCAAGTTCTACAAAACCTTTAAAGAAGAATTTATTCCATACTTATCAAAGTATTCCATGAAATAGAAGAGGAGGGAACCCTCCCAAACTCATTCTATGAAGCCAATATCACCCTGATACCTAAACCAGACAGAGACACACCGAGGAAAGAAAATTTCAGACCAATATTTTTAATGAACATCGACACAAAAATTCTCAACAAAATTTTAGCAAATCGCATACAAAAATATATTAAAAAGATAGTGCACCACGATCAAGTGGGTTTTATCCTAGGGATGCAAGGTTGGTTCAACATCTGAAAATCAATAAATGTCATTCACCATATCAACAGACTTAAAGTTAAGAATCACATGATTATTTTGATAGATGCAGAAAAAGCATTTGATAAAATACAGCATCCCTTCATTCTCAAAACACTACAAAAAATAGGGATAGTGGGAACATTCCTTAACAGTTTAAAGGCCATCTACACTAAGCCCATGGCCAATATAATTCTAAATGGTGAAAAACTGAATGTATTCCCCCTAAACCTGGAACAAGGCAGGAATGCTCTCTTTCACCACTTCTATTGAACATCCTTCTTGAAACTCTAACCAGAGCAATTACACACACAAAAAAAAAAATTAAAGGGATACGAATAGGAAAGAAGAAATCAAACTATCCCTATTTACTGATGACATGATTGTATATTTAGAGGAACCCGTAAATTCCACTAGAAAACTTTTAGAACACATAAGTGAATTCAGTAAAGTAGCAGGTTACAAGATCAATGCTCATAAATCCATTGCATTTTTATACATAAGTGATGAATCTTCAGAAAGAGAAGTTAGGAAAACTACCCCATTCACAATAGCCTTGAAAAAAATAAAATACTTGGGAATCAATCTAACAAAAGAAGTGAAAGACCTCTACAATGAGATCTACAGAACACTAAAGAAAGAAATTAAAGAAAATGTTAGAAGGTGGAAAGATCTCCCATGTTCTTGGATAGGCAGAATTAATATTGTCAAAATGGCCATACTACCAAAAGTGATACACAGATTCAATGCAATTCCAATTAAAATCCCAATGACATACCCTACAGAAATAGAACAAGGAATCATGAAATTCATCTGGAAGAATAAGAAACCCAGAATAGCTAAAGCAATCCTTAGCAGAAAGAGCGAAGCAGGGGGTATTGCAATACCAGATCTTCAAATCTACTACAACACAATATTAACAAAAATGGCATGGTATTGGTACCAAAAGAGACAGAAAGATCAATGGTACAGAAGAGAGGACATGGAAACAAACCCAAATAAATACAATTTTATCATATTAGACAAAGGGGCCAAAAATATGCAATGGAGAACAGATAGCCTCCTTAACAAATGGTGCTGGGAAAACTGGAAATCCATATGCAACAGAACAAAACTAAACCCCTAACTCTCAACCTGCACAAAACTCATCTCAAAATGGATCAAGTACCTTAGAATCAAAACAGAGACCCTTCATTTTATAGAAGAAAAAGTAGATCCAAATCTTCAACATGTCAGCTTAGGATCAGACTTCCTTAATAGAACTCCCATAGCACAAGAAATAAAAGCAAGAATCAACAACTGGAATAGATTCAAACTAAAAAGCTTTCTCTCAGCAAAGGAAACTATAAGTAATGTGAAGAGAGAGCCTACAGAGTGGGAAAAAATCTTTGCCACTCATACTTCAGATAGAGCACTAATTTCCAGAATATATAAAGAATTCAAAAAACTCTGCACCAAGAACACAAATAATCCAGTCAACAAATGGAATAAGCAAATAAATAGATACTTCACAGAAGAAGATCTACAAGCAATCAACAGATATATGAAAAAATGTTCAACATCTCTAGTAATAAGTGAAATGCATCAAAACTACCCTAAGATTCCATCTCACCACAATTAGTATGGCGATTATCAAGAACACAAGCAACATTAAGTGTTGGGGAGGATGTGGGGAAATAGGTACACTCATACATTGCTGGTGGGGTTGCAAATTAGTGCAGCCACTCTGGAAAGCAGTATGGAGATTTCTCAGAAAGCTTGGAATGGAACAACCATTTGACCCAGCTATCCCACACCTCGGCTTATACCTAAAGTACTTAAAATCAGCATACTACAGAGATATAGCCACATCAATGTTCATAGCTGCTGAATTCACAATAGCCAGATTGTGGAACCA